>NW_028234204.1:0-124905 GCF_037954235.1 Aulostomus chinensis
TTATGGCTGTTCTGTGTCGCAGGTCACAAATAGTGTTTTCTCAGCGAGAGAAGGCCAAAATGAACACTTCATGCAGAACTCCTGTATTTTGATGAAAATTCACTGAAATCAAGCTGTAACTTCAAGTTTATGCATCTTTCTATGCTTTCAGGGTTGAAACTTGACTGAAAACGCACTTTGAACAAAAGTTATGGCTGTTCTGTGTCGCAAGTCACAAATAGTGTTTTCTCAGCGAGAGAAGGCCAAAATGAACACTTCCATGCAGAACTCCTGTATGTTGATGAAAATTCACTGAAATCAAGCTGTAACTTCAAGTTTATGCATCTTTCCTATGCTTTCAGGTTTAAACTTGACTGAAAACTCACTTTTAACAAAAGTTATGGCATGTTTTGTATCACAGGTCACAAATAGTGTTTTTCTCAGCGAGAGAAGGCCAAAATGAACACTTCATGCAGAACTCCTGTATTTTGATGAAAACTCACTGAAATCAAGCCTGTAACTTCAAGTTTATGCATCTTTCTATGCTTTCAGGTTGAAACTTGACTGAAAACTCACTTTGAACAAAAGTATGGCATTTTTGTATCACAGGTCACAAATAGTGGTTTTCTCAGCGAGAGAAGGCCAAAATGAACACTTCATGCAGAACTCCTGCATTTTGATGAAAACTCACTGAAATCAAGCTGTAACTTCAAGTTTATGCATCTTTTCTATGCTTTCAGGTTGAAACTTGACTGAAAACTCACTTTGAACAAAAGTTATGGCATTTTTGTATCACAGGTCACAAATAGTGTTTTCTCAGCGAGAGAAGGCCAAAATGAACACTTCATGCAGAACTCCTGTATTTTGATGAAAACTCACTGAAATCAAGCTGTAACTTCAAGTTTATGCATCTTTCTATGCTTTCAGGTTGAAACTTGACTGAAAACTCACTTTGAACAAAAGTTATGGCAGTTTTGTATCACAGGTCACAAATAGTGTTTTCTCAGCGAGAGAAGGGCCAAAATGAACACTTCATGCAGAACTCCTGCATTTTGATGAAAACTCACTGAAATCAAGCTGTAACTTCAAGTTTATGCATCTTTCTATGCTTTCAGGTTGAAACTTGACTGAAAACTCACTTTGAACAAAAGTTATGGCATTTTGTATCACAGGTCAAAAATAGTGTTTTCTCAGCGAGAGAAGGCCAAAATGAACACTTCATGCAGAACTCCTGTATTTTGATGAAAACTCACTGAAATCAAGCTGTAACTTCAAGTTTATGCATCTTTCCTATGCTTTCAGGTTGAAACTTGACTGAAAACTCACTTTGAACAAAAGTTATGGCATTTTTGTATCACAGGTCACAAATAGTGTTTTCTCAGCGAGAGAAGGCCAAAATGAACACTTCATGCAGAACTCCTGTATTTTGATGAAAACTCACTGAAATCAAGCTGTAACTTCAAGTTTATGCATCTTTCTATGCTTTCAGGTTGAAACTTGACTGAAAACTCACTTTGAACAAAAGTTATGGCATTTTTGTATCACAGGTCACAAATAGTGTTTTCTCAGCGAGAGAAGGCCAAATGAACACTTCATGCAGAACTCCTGTATTTTGATGAAAACTCACTGAAATCCAGCTGTAACTTCAAGTTTATGCATCTTTCTATGCTTTCAGGTTGAAACTTGACTGAAAACTCACTTTGAACAAAAGTTATGGCATTTTTGTATCACAGGTCACAAATAGTGTTTTCTCAGCGAGAGAAGGCCAAAATGAACACTTCATGCAGAACTCCTGTATTTTGATGAAAACTCACTGAAATCAAGCTGTAACTTCAAGTTTATGCATCTTTCTATGCTTTCAGGTTGAAACTTGACTGAAAACTCACTTTGAACAAAAGTTATGGCATTTTTGTATCACAGGTCACAAATAGTGTTTTCTCAGCGAGAGAAAGGCCAAAATGAACACTTCATGCAGAACTCCTGTATTTTGAAGAAAACTCACTGAAATCAAGCTGTAACTTCAAGTTTATGCATCTTTCTATGCTTTCAGGTTGAAACTTGACTGAAAACTCACTTTGAACAAAAGTTATGACATTTTTGTATCACAGGTCACAAATAGTCGTTTTCTCAGCGAGAGAAGGCCAAAATGAACACTTCACGCAGAACTCCTGTATTTTGATGAAAACTCACTGAAATCAAGCTGTAACTTCAAGTTTATGCATCTTTCTATGCTTTCAGGTTGAAACTTGACTGAAAACTCACTTTGAACAAAAGTTATGGCATTTTTGTATCACAGGTCACAAATAGTGTTTTCTCAGCGAGAGAAGGCCAAAATGAACACTTCATGCAGAACTCCTGTATTTTGATGAAAACTCACTGAAATCCAGCTGTAACTGCAAGTTTATGCATCTTTCTATGCTTTCAGGTTGAAACTTGACTGAAAACTCACTTTGAACAAAAGTTATGGCATTTTTGTATCACAGGTCACAAATAGTGTTTTCTCAGCGAGAGAAGGCCAAAATGAACACTTCATGCAGAATCTCCTGTATTTTGATGAAAACTCACTGAAATCAAGCTGTAACTTCAAGTTTATGCATCTTTCTATGCTTTCAGGTTGAAACTTGACTGAAAACTCACTTTGAACAAAAGTTATGGCATTTTTGTATCACAGGTCACAAATAGCGTTTTCTCAGCGAGAGAAGGCCAAAATGAACACTTCATGCAGAACTCCTGTATTTTGATGAAAACTCACTGAAATCAAGCTGTAACTTCAAGTTTATTCATTTTTCTATTCTTTCAGGTTGAAACTTGACTGAAAACTCACTTTGAACAAAAGTTATGGCATTTTTGTATCACAGGTCACAAATAGTGTTTTCTCAGCGAGAGAAGGCCAAAATGAACACATCATGCAGAACTCCTGTATTTTGATGAAAACTCACTGAAATCAAGCTGTAACTTCAAGTTTATGCATCTTTCTATGCTTTCAGGTTGAAACTTGACTGAAAACTCACTTTGAACAAAAGTTATGGCATTTTTGTATCACAGGTCACAAATAGTGTTTTCCTCAGCGAGAGAAGGCCAAAATGAACACTTCATGCAGAACTCCTGCATTTTGATGAAAACTCACTGAAATCAAGCTGTAACTTCAAGTTTATGCATCTTCTATGCTTTCAGGTTGAAACTTGACTGAAAACTCACTTTGAACAAAAGTTATGGCATTTTTGTATCACAGGTCACAAATAGTGTTTTCTCAGCGAGAGAAGGCCAAAATGAACACTTCATGCAGAACTCCTGTATTTTGATGAAAACTCACTGAAATCAAGCTGTAACTTCAAGTTTATTCAACTTTCTATGCTTTCAGGTTGAAACTTGACTGAAAAACTCACTTTGAACAAAAGTTATGGCATTTTTGTATCACAGGTCACAAATAGTGTTTTCTCAGCGAGAGAAGGCCAAAATGAACACTTCATGCAGAACTCCTGTATTTTGATGAAAACTCACTGAAATCAAGCTGTAACTTCAAGTTTATGCATCTTTCTATGCTTTCAGGTTGAAACTTGACTGAAAACTCACTTTGAACAAAAGTTATGGCATTTTTGTATCACAGGTCACAAATAGTGTTTTCTCAGCGAGAGAAGGCCAAAATGAACACTTCATGCAGAACTCCTGTATTTTGATGAAAACTCACAGAAATCAAGCTGTAACTTCAAGTTTATGCATCTTTCTATGCTTTCAGGTTGAAACTTGACTGAAAACTCACTTTGAACAAAAGTTATGGCATTTTTGTATCACAGGTCACAAATAGTGTTTTCTCAGCGAGAGAAGGCCAAAATGAACACTTCATGCAGAACTCCTGTATTTTGATGAAAACTCACTGAAATCAAGCTGTAACTTCAAGTTTATGCATCTTTCTATGCTTTCAGGTTGAAACTTGACTGAAAACTCACTTTGAACAAAAGTTATGGCATTTTTGTATCACAGGTCACAAATAGTGTTTTCTCAGCGAGAGAAGGCCAAAATGAACACTTCATGCAGAACTCCTGTATTTTGATGAAAACTCACTGAAATCAAGCTGTAACTTCAAGTTTATGCATCTTTCTATGCTTTTCAGGTTGAAACTTGACTGAAAACACACTTTGAACAAAAGTTATGGCTGTTCTGTGTCGCAGGTCACAAATAGTGTTTTCTCAGCGAGAGAAGGCCAAAATGAACACTTCATGCAGAACTCCTGTATTTTGATGAAAATTCACTGAAATCAAGCTGTAACTTCAAGTTTATGCATCTTTCTATGCTTTCAGGTTGAAACTTGACTGAAAACGCACTTTGAACAAAAGTTATGGCTGTTCTGTGTCGCAAGTCACAAATAGTGTTTTCTCAGCGAGAGAAGGCCAAAATGAACACTTCATGCAGAACTCCTGCATTTTGATGAAAACTCACTGAAATCAAGCTGTAACTTCAAGTTTATGCATCTTTCTATTTTTCAGGTTGAAACTTGACTGAAAACTCACTTTGAACAAAAGTTATGGCATTTTTGTATCACAGGTCACAAATAGTGTTTTCTCAGCGAGAGAAGGCCAAAATGAACACTTCATGCAGAACTCCTGTATTTTGATGAAAACTCACTGAAATCAAGCTGTAACTTCAAGTTAATGCATCTTTCTATGCTTTCAGGTTGAAACTTGACTGAAAACTCACTTTGAACAAAAGTTATGGCATTTTTGTATCACAGGTCACAAATAGTGTTTTCTCAGCGAGAGAAGGCCAAAATGAACACTTCATGCAGAACTCCTGTATTTTGATGAAAACTCACTGAAATCAAGCTGTAACTTCAAGTTTATGCATCTTTCTATGCTTTCAGGTTGAAACTTGACTGAAAACTCACTTTGAACAAAAGTTATGGCATTTTTGTATCACAGGTCAAAAATAGTGTTTTCTCAGCGAGAGAAGGCCAAAATGAACACTTCATGCAGAACTCCTGTATTTTGATGAAAACTCACTGAAATCAAGCTGTAACTTCAAGTTTATGCATCTTTCTATGCTTTCAGGTTGAAACTTGACTGAAAACTCACTTTGAACAAAAGTTATGGCATTTTTGTATCACAGGTCACAAATAGTGTTTTCTCAGCGAGAGAAGGCCAAAATGAACACTTCATGCAGAACTCCTGTATTTTGATGAAAACTCACTGAAATCAAGCTGTAACTTCAAGTTTATGCATCTTTCTATGCTTTCAGGTTGAAACTTGACTGAAAACTCACTTTGAACAAAAGTTATGGCATGTTTGTATCACAGGTCACAAATAGTGTTTTCTCAGCGAGAGAAGGCCAAAATGAACACTTCATGCAGAACTCCTGTATTTTGATGAAAACTCACTGAAATCAAGCTGTAACTTCAAGTTTATGCATCTTTCTATGCTTTCAGGTTGAAACTTGACTGAAAACTCACTTTGAACAAAAGTTATGGCATTTTTGTATCACAGGTCACAAATAGTGTTTTCTCAGCGAGAGAAGGCCAAAATGAACACTTCATGCAGAACTCCTGTATTTTGATGAAAACTCACTGAAATCAAGCTGTAACTTCAAGTTTATGCATCTTTCTATGCTTTCAGGTTGAAACTTGACTGAAAACTCACTTTGAACAAAAGTTATGGCATTTTTGTATCACAGGTCACAAATAGTGTTTTCTCAGCGAGAGAAGGCCAAAATGAACACTTCATGCAGAACTCCTGTATTTTGATGAAAACTCACTGAAATCCAGCTGTAACTTCAAGTTTATGCATCTTTCTATGCTTTCAGGTTGAAACTTGACTGAAAACTCACTTTGAACAAAAGTTATGGCATTTTTGTATCACAGGTCACAAATAGTGTTTTCTCAGCGAGAGAAAGCCAAAATGAACACTTCATGCAGAACTCCTGTATTTTGATGAAAACTCACTGAAATCAAGCTGTAACTTCAAGTTTATGCATCTTTCTATGCTTTCAGGTTGAAACTTGACTGAAAACTCACTTTGAACAAAAGTTATGGCATTTTTGTATCACAGGTCACAAATAGTGTTTTCTCAGCGAGAGAAAGGCCAAAATGAACACTTCATGCAGAACTCCTGTATTTTGAAGAAAACTCACTGAAATCAAGCTGTAACTTCAAGTTTATGCATCTTTCTATGCTTTCAGGTTGAAACTTGACTGAAAACTCACTTTGAACAAAAGTTATGACATTTTTGTATCACAGGTCACAAATAGCGTTTTCTCAGCGAGAGAAGGCCAAAATGAACACTTCACGCAGAACTCCTGTATTTTGATGAAAACTCACTGAAATCAAGCTGTAACTTCAAGTTTATGCATCTTTCTATGCTTTCAGGTTGAAACTTGACTGAAAACTCACTTTGAACAAAAGTTATGGCATTTTTGTATCACAGGTCACAAATAGTGTTTTCTCAGCGAGAGAAGGCCAAAATGAACACTTCATGCAGAACTCCTGTATTTTGATGAAAACTCACTGAAATCCAGCTGTAACTGCAAGTTTATGCATCTTTCTATGCTTTCAGGTTGAAACTTGACTGAAAACTCACTTTGAACAAAGTTATGGCATTTTTGTATCACAGGTCACAAATAGTGTTTTCTCAGCGAGAGAAGGCCAAAATGAACACTTCATGCAGAACTCCTGTATTTTGATGAAAATTCACTGAAATCAAGCTGTAACTTCAAGTTTATGCATCTTTCTATTGCTTTCAGGTTGAAACTTGACTGAAAACTCACTTTGAACAAAAGTTATGGCATTTTTGTATCACAGGTCACAAATAGTGTTTTCTCAGTGAGAGAAGGCCAAAATGAACACTTCATGCAGAACTCCTGTATTTTGATGAAAACTCACTGAAATCAAGCTGTAACTTCAAGTTCATGCATCTTTTCTATGCTTTCAGGTTGAAACTTGACTGAAAACTCACTTTTAACAAAAGTTATGGCATTTTTGTATCACAGGTCACAAATAGTGTTTTCCTCAGCGAGAGAAGGCCAAAATGAACACTTCATGCAGATCTCCTGCATTTTGATGAAAACTCACTGAAATCAAGCTGTAACTTCAAGTTTATGCATCTTTCTATGCTTTCAGGTTGAAACTTGACTGAAAACTCACTTTGAACAAAAGTTATGGCATTTTTGTATCACAGGTCACAAATAGTGTTTTCTCAGCGAGAGAAGGCCAAAATGAACACTTCATGCAGAACTCCTGTATTTTGATGAAAACTCACTGAAATCAAGCTGTAACTTCAAGTTTATGCATCTTTCTATGCTTTCAGTTTGAAACTTGACTGAAAACTCACTTTGAACAAAAGTTATGGCATTTTTGTATCACAGGTCAAAAATAGCGTTTTCTCAGCGAGAGAAGGCCAAAATGAACACTTCATGCAGAACTCCTGTATTTTGATGAAAACTCACTGAAATCGAAGCTGTAACTTCAAGTTTATTCATTTTTCTATTCTTTCAGGTTGAAACTTGACTGAAAACTCACTTTGAACAAAAGTTATGGCATTTTTGTATCACAGGTCACAAATAGTGTTTTCTCAGCGAGAGAAGGCCAAAATGAACACATCATGCAGAACTCCTGTATTTTGATGAAAACTCACTGAAATCAAGCTGTAACTTCAAGTTTATGCATCTTTCTATGCTTTCAGGTTGAAACTTGACTGAAAACTCACTTTGAACAAAAGTTATGGCATTTTTGTATCACAGGTCACAAATAGTGTTTTCTCAGCGAGAGAAGGCCAAAATGAACACTTCATGCAGAACTCCCTGCATTTTGATGAAAACTCACTGAAATCAAGCTGTAACTTCAAGTTTATGCATCTTTCTATGCTTTCAGGTTGAAACTTGACTGAAAACTCACTTTGAACAAAAGTTATGGCATTTTTGTATCACAGGTCACAAATAGTGTTTTCTCAGCGAGAGAAGGCCAAAATGAACACTTCATGCAGAACTCCTGTATTTTGATGAAAACTCACTGAAATCAAGCTGTAACTTCAAGTTTATTCAACTTTCTATGCTTTCAGGTTGAAACTTGACTGAAAACTCACTTTGAACAAAAGTTATGGCATTTTTGTATCACAGGTCACAAATAGTGTTTTCTCAGCGAGAGAAAGCCAAAATGAACACTTCATGCAGAACTCCTGTATTTTGATGAAAACTCACTGAAATCAAGCTGTAACTTCAAGTTTATGCATCTTTCTATGCTTTCAGGTTGAAACTTGACTGAAAACTCACTTTGAACAAAAGTTATGGCATTTTTGTATCACAGGTCACAAATAGTGTTTTCTCAGCGAGAGAAGGCCAAAATGAACACTTCATGCAGAACTCCTGTATTTTGATGAAAACTCACAGAAATCAAGCTGTAACTTCAAGTTTATGCATCTTTCTATGCTTTCAGGTTGAAACTTGACTGAAAACTCACTTTGAACAAAAGTTATGGCATTTTTGTATCACAGGTCACAAATAGTGTTTTCTCAGCGAGAGAAGGCCAAAATGAACACTTCATGCAGAACTCCTGTATTTTGATGAAAACTCACTGAAATCAAGCTGTAACTTCAAGTTTATGCATCTTTCTATGCTTTCAGTTTGAAACTTGACTGAAAACTCACTTTGAACAAAAGTTATGGCATTTTTGTATCACAGGTCAAAAATAGTGTTTTCTCAGCGAGAGAAGGCCAAAATGAACACTTCATGCAGAACTCCTGTATTTTGATGAAAACTCACTGAAATCAAGCTGTAACTTCAAGTTTATGCATCTTTCTATGCTTTCAGGTTGAAACTTGACTGAAAACGCACTTTGAACAAAAGTTATGGCTGTTCTGTGTCGCAGGTCACAAATAGTGTTTTCTCAGCGAGAGAAGGCCAAAATGAACACTTCATGCAGAACTCCTGTATTTTGATGAAAATTCACTGAAATCAAGCTGTAACTTCAAGTTTATGCATCTTTCTATGCTTTCAGGTTGAAACTTGACTGAAAACGCACTTTGAACAAAAGTTATGGCTGTTCTGTGTCGCAAGTCACAAATAGTGTTTTCTCAGCGAGAGAAGGCCAAAATGAACACTTCATGCAGAACTCCTGTATTTTGATGAAAATTCACTGAAATCAAGCTGTAACTTCAAGTTTATGCATCTTTCTATGCTTTCAGGTTGAAACTTGACTGAAAACTCACTTTTAACAAAAGTTATGGCATTTTTGTATCACAGGTCACAAATAGTGTTTTCTCAGCGAGAGAAGGCCAAAATGAACACTTCATGCAGAACTCCTGTATTTTGATGAAAACTCACTGAAATCAAGCTGTAACTTCAAGTTTATGCATCTTTCTATGCTTTCAGGTTGAAACTTGACTGAAAACTCACTTTGAACAAAAGTTATGGCATTTTTGTATCACAGGTCACAAATAGTGTTTTCTCAGCGAGAGAAGTCCAAAATGAACACTTCATGCAGAACTCCTGCATTTTGATGAAAACTCACTGAAATCAAGCTGTAACTTCAAGTTTATGCATCTTTCTATGCTTTCAGGTTGAAACTTGACTGAAAACTCACTTTGAACAAAAGTTATGGCATTTTTGTATCACAGGTCACAAATAGTGTTTTCTCAGCGAGAGAAGGCCAAAATGAACCCTTCATGCAGAACTCCTGCATTTTGATGAAAACTCACTGAAATCAAGCTGTAACTTCAAGTTTATGCATCTTTCTATTTTTTCAGGTTGAAACTTGACTGAAAACTCACTTTGAACAAAAGTTATGGCATTTTTGTATCACAGGTCACAAATAGTGTTTTCTCAGCGAGAGAAGGCCAAAATGAACACATCATGCAGAACTCCTGTATTTTGATGAAAACTCACTGAAATCAAGCTGTAACTTCAAGTTAATGCATCTTTCTATGCTTTCAGGTTGAAACTTGACTGAAAACTCACTTTGAACAAAAGTTATGGCATTTTTGTATCACAGGTCACAAATAGTGTTTTCTCAGCGAGAGAAGGCCAAAATGAACACTTCATGCAGAACTCCTGTATTTTGATGAAAACTCACTGAAATCAAGCTGTAACTTCAAGTTTATGCATCTTTCTATGCTTTCAGGTTGAAACTTGACTGAAAACTCACTTTGAACAAAAGTTATGGCATTTTTGTATCACAGGTCACAAATAGTGTTTTCTCAGCGAGAGAAGGCCAAAATGAACACTTCATGCAGAACTCCTGCATTTTGATGAAAACTCACTGAAATCAAGCTGTAACTTCAAGTTTATGCATCTTTCTATGCTTTCAGGTTGAAACTTGACTGAAAACTCACTTTGAACAAAAGTTATGGCATTTTTGTATCACAGGTCACAAATAGCGTTTTCTCAGCGAGAGAAGGCCAAAATGAACACGTCATGCAGAACTCCTGCATTTTGATGAAAACTCACTGAAATCAAGCTGTAACTTCAAGTTTATGCATCTTTCTATGCTTTCAGGTTGAAACTTGACTGAAAACTCACTTTGAACAAAAGTTATGGCATTTTTGTATCACAGGTCACAAATAGTGTTTTCTCAGCGAGAGAAGGCCAAAATGAACACTTCATGCAGAACTCCTGTATTTTGATGAAAACTCACTGAAATCAAGCTGTAACTTCAAGTTTATGCATCTTTCTATGCTTTCAGTTTGAAACTTGACTGAAAACTCACTTTGAACAAAAGTTATGGCATTTTTGTATCACAGGTCACAAATAGTGTTTTCTCAGCGAGAGAAGGCCAAAATGAACACTTCATGCAGAACTCCTGTATTTTGATGAAAACTCACTGAAATCAAGCTGTAACTTCAAGTTTATTCATCTTTCTATTCTTTCAGGTTGAAACTTGACTGAAAACTTACTTTGAACAAAAGTTATGGCATTTTTGTATCACAGGTCACAAATAGTGTTTTCTCAGCGAGAGAAGGCCAAAATGAACACATCATGCAGAACTCCTGTATTTTGATGAAAACTCACTTAAATCAAGCTGTAACTTCAAGTTTATGCATCTTTCTATGCTTTCAGGTTGAAACTTGACTGAAAACTCACTTTGAACAAAAGTTATGGCATTTTTGTATCACAGGTCACAAATAGTGTTTTCTCAGCGAGAGAAGGCCAAAATGAACACTTCATTCAGAACTCCTGTATTTTGATGAAAACTCACTGAAATCAAGCTGTAACTTCAAGTTAATGCATCTTTCTATGTTTTCAGGTTGAAACTTGACTGAAAACTCACTTTGAACAAAAGTTATGGCATTTTTGTATCACAGGTCACAAATAGTGTTTTCTCAGCGAGAGAAGGCCAAAATGAACACTTCATGCAGAACTCCTGTATTTTGATGAAAACTCACTGAAATCAAGCTGAAACTTCAAGTTTATGCATCTTTCTATGCTTTCAGGTTGAAACTTGACTGAAAACTCACTTTGAACAAAAGTTATGGCATTTTTGTATCACAGGTCACAAATAGTGTTTTCTCAGCGAGGGAAGGCCAAAATGAACACTTCATGCAGAACTCCTGTATTTTGATGAAAACTCACTGAAATCAAGCTTTAACTTCAAGTTTATGCATCTTTCTATGCTTTCAGGTTGAAACTTGACTGAAAACTCACTTTGAACAAAAGTTATGGCATTTTTGTATCACAGGTCACAAATAGTGTTTTCTCAGCGAGAGAAGGCCAAAATGAACACTTCATGCAGAACTCCTGTATTTTGATGAAAACTCACTGAAATCAAGCTGTAACTTCAAGTTTATGCATCTTTCTATGCTTTCATGTTGAAACTTGACTGAAAACTCACTTTGAACAAAAGTTATGGCATTTTCGTATCACAGGTCACAAATAGTGTTTTCTCATCGAGAGAAGGCCAAAATGAACACTTCATGCAGAACTCCTGTATTTTGATGAAAACTCACTGAAATCAAGCTGTAACTTCAAGTTTATGCATCTTTCTATGCTTTCAGTTTGAAACTTGACTGAAAACTCACTTTGAACAAAAGTTATGGAATTTTTGTATCACAGGTCAAAAATAGTGTTTTCTCAGCGAGAGAAGGCCAAAATGAACACTTCATGCAGAACTCCTGTATTTTGATGAAAACTCACTGAAATCAAGCTGTAACTTCAAGTTTATGCATCTTTCTATGCTTTCAGGTTGAAACTTGACTGAAAACTCACTTTGAACAAAAGTTATGGCATTTTTGTATCACAGGTCACAAATAGTGTTTTCTCAGCGAGAGAAGGCCAAAATGAACACTTCATGCAGAACTCCTGTATTTTGATGAAAACTCACTGAAATCAAGCTGTAACTTCAAGTTTATGCATCTTTCTATGCTTTCAGGTTGAAACTTGACTGAAAACTCACTTTGAACAAAAGTTATGGCATTTTTGTATCACAGGTCACAAATAGTGTTTTCTCAGCGAGAGAAGGCCAAAATGAACACTTCATGCAGAACTCCTGTATTTTGATGAAAACTCACTGAAATCAAGCTGTAACTTCAAGTTTATGCATCTTTCTATGCTTTCAGGTTGAAACTTGACTGAAAACTCACTTTGAACAAAAGTTATGGCATTTTTGTATCACAGGTCACAAATAGTGTTTTCTCAGCGAGAGAAGGCCAAAATGAACACTTCATGCAGAACTCCTGTATTTTGATGAAAACTCACTGAAATCAAGCTGTATCTTCAAGTTTATGCATCTTTCTATGCTTTCAGGTTGAAACTTGACTGAAAACTCACTTTGAACAAAAGTTATGGCATTTTTGTATCACAGGTCACAAATAGTGTTTTCTCAGCGAGAGAAGGCCAAAATGAACACTTCATGCAGAACTCCTGTATTTTGATGAAAATTCACTGAAATCAAGCTGTAACTTCAAGTTTATGCATCTTTCTATGCTTTCAGGTTGAAACTTGACTAAAAACGCACTTTGAACAAAAGTTATGGCTGTTCTGTGTCGCAGGTCACAAATAGTGTTTTCTCAGCGAGAGAAGGCCAAAATGAACACTTCATGCAGAACTCCTGTATTTTGATGTAAACTCACTGAAATCAAGCTGCAACTTCAAGTTTATGCATCTTTCTATGCTTTCAGGTTGAAACTTGACTGAAAACTCACTTTGAACAAAAGTTATGGCATTTTTGTATCACAGGTCACAAATAGTGTTTTCTCAGCGAGAGAAGGCCAAAATGAACACTTCATGCAGAACTCCTGTATTTGAATGAAAACTCACTGAAATCCAGCTGTAACTTCAAGTTTATGCATCTTTCTATGCTTTCAGGTTGAAACTTGACTAAAAACGCACTTTGAACAAAAGTTATGGCTGTTCTGTGTCGCAGGTCACAAATAGTGTTTTCTCAGCGAGAGAAGGCCAAAATGAACACTTCATGCAGAACTCCTGTATTTTGATGAAAATTCACTGAAATCAAGCTGTAACTTCAAGTTTATGCATCTTTCTATGCTTTCAGGTTGAAACTTGACTGAAAACGCACTTTGAACAAAAGTTATGGCTGTTCTGTGTCGCAAGTCACAAATAGTGTTTTCTCAGCGAGAGAAGGCCAAAATGAACACTTCATGCAGAACTCCTGTATTTTGATGAAAATTCACTGAAATCAAGCTGTAACTTCAAGTTTATGCATCTTTCTATGCTTTCAGGTTGAAACTTGACTGAAAACTCACTTTTAACAAAAGTTATGGCATTTTTGTATCACAGGTCACAAATAGTGTTTTCTCAGCGAGAGAAGGCCAAAATGAACACTTCATGCAGAACTCCTGTATTTTGATGAAAACTCACTGAAATCAAGCTGTAACTTCAAGTTTATGCATCTTTCTATGCTTTCAGGTTGAAACTTGACTGAAAACTCACTTTGAACAAAAGTTATGGCATTTTTGTATCACAGGTCACAAATAGTGTTTTCTCAGCGAGAGAAGTCCAAAATGAACACTTCATGCAGAACTCCTGTATTTTGATGAAAACTCACTGAAATCAAGCTGTAACTTCAAGTTTATGCATCTTTCTATGCTTTCAGGTTGAAACTTGACTGAAAACTCACTTTGAACAAAAGTTATGGCATTTTTGTATCACAGGTCACAAATAGTGTTTTCTCAGCGAGAGAAGGCCAAAATGAACCCTTCATGCAGAACTCCTGCATTTTGATGAAAACTCACTGAAATCAAGCTGTAACTTCAAGTTTATGCATCTTTCTATTTTTTCAGGTTGAAACTTGACTGAAAACTCACTTTGAACAAAAGTTATGGCATTTTTGTATCACAGGTCACAAATAGTGTTTTCTCAGCGAGAGAAGGCCAAAATGAACACATCATGCAGAACTCCTGTATTTTGATGAAAACTCACTGAAATCAAGCTGTAACTTCAAGTTAATGCATCTTTCTATGCTTTCAGGTTGAAACTTGACTGAAAACTCACTTTGAACAAAAGTTATGGCATTTTTGTATCACAGGTCACAAATAGTGTTTTCTCAGCGAGAGAAGGCCAAAATGAACACTTCATGCAGAACTCCTGTATTTTGATGAAAACTCACTGAAATCAAGCTGTAACTTCAAGTTTATGCATCTTTCTATGCTTTCAGGTTGAAACTTGACTGAAAACTCACTTTGAACAAAAGTTATGGCATTTTTGTATCACAGGTCACAAATAGTGTTTTCTCAGCGAGAGAAGGCCAAAATGAACACTTCATGCAGAACTCCTGCATTTTGATGAAAACTCACTGAAATCAAGCTGTAACTTCAAGTTTTTTGCATCTTTCTATGCTTTCAGGTTGAAACTTGACTGAAAACTCACTTTGAACAAAAGTTATGGCATTTTTGTATCACAGGTCACAAATAGCGTTTTCTCAGCGAGAGAAGGCCAAAATGAACACGTCATGCAGAACTCCTGCATTTTGATGAAAACTCACTGAAATCAAGCTGTAACTTCAAGTTTATGCATCTTTCTATGCTTTCAGGTTGAAACTTGACTGAAAACTCACTTTGAACAAAAGTTATGGCATTTTTGTATCACAGGTCACAAATAGTGTTTTCTCAGCGAGAGAAGGCCAAAATGAACACTTCATGCAGAACTCCTGTATTTTGATGAAAACTCACTGAAATCAAGCTGTAACTTCAAGTTTATGCATCTTTCTATGCTTTCAGTTTGAAACTTGACTGAAAACTCACTTTGAACAAAAGTTATGGCATTTTTGTATCACAGGTCACAAATAGTGTTTTCTCAGCGAGAGAAGGCCAAAATGAACACTTCATGCAGAACTCCTGTATTTTGATGAAAACTCACTGAAATCAAGCTGTAACTTCAAGTTTATTCATCTTTCTATTCTTTCAGGTTGAAACTTGACTGAAAACTTACTTTGAACAAAAGTTATGGCATTTTTGTATCACAGGTCACAAATAGTGTTTTCTCAGCGAGAGAAGGCCAAAATGAACACATCATGCAGAACTCCTGTATTTTGATGAAAACTCACTTAAATCAAGCTGTAACTTCAAGTTTATGCATCTTTCTATGCTTTCAGGTTGAAACTTGACTGAAAACTCACTTTGAACAAAAGTTATGGCATTTTTGTATCACAGGTCACAAATAGTGTTTTCTCAGCGAGAGAAGGCCAAAATGAACACTTCATGCAGAACTCCTGTATTTTGATGAAAACTCACTGAAATCAAGCTGTAACTTCAAGTTAATGCATCTTTCTATGTTTTCAGGTTGAAACTTGACTGAAAACTCACTTTGAACAAAAGTTATGGCATTTTTGTATCACAGGTCACAAATAGTGTTTTCTCAGCGAGAGAAGGCCAAAATGAACACTTCATGCAGAACTCCTGTATTTTGATGAAAACTCACTGAAATCAAGCTGAAACTTCAAGTTTATGCATCTTTCTATGCTTTCAGGTTGAAACTTGACTGAAAACTCACTTTGAACAAAAGTTATGGCATTTTTGTATCACAGGTCACAAATAGTGTTTTCTCAGCGAGGGAAGGCCAAAATGAACACTTCATGCAGAACTCCTGTATTTTGATGAAAACTCACTGAAATCAAGCTTTAACTTCAAGTTTATGCATCTTTCTATGCTTTCAGGTTGAAACTTGACTGAAAACTCACTTTGAACAAAAGTTATGGCATTTTTGTATCACAGGTCACAAAAAGTGTTTTCTCAGCGAGAGAAGGCCAAAATGAACACTTCATGCAGAACTCCTGTATTTTGATGAAAACTCACTGAAATCAAGCTGTAACTTCAAGTTTATGCATCTTTCTATGCTTTCATGTTGAAACTTGACTGAAAACTCACTTTGAACAAAAGTTATGGCATTTTCGTATCACAGGTCACAAATAGTGTTTTCTCATCGAGAGAAGGCCAAAATGAACACTTCATGCAGAACTCCTGTATTTTGATGAAAACTCACTGAAATCAAGCTGTAACTTCAAGTTTATGCATCTTTCTATGCTTTCAGTTTGAAACTTGACTGAAAACTCACTTTGAACAAAAGTTATGGAATTTTTGTATCACAGGTCAAAAATAGTGTTTTCTCAGCGAGAGAAGGCCAAAATGAACACTTCATGCAGAACTCCTGTATTTTGATGAAAACTCACTGAAATCAAGCTGTAACTTCAAGTTTATGCATCTTTCTATGCTTTCAGGTTGAAACTTGACTGAAAACTCACTTTGAACAAAAGTTATGGCATTTTTGTATCACAGGTCACAAATAGTGTTTTCTCAGCGAGAGAAGGCCAAAATGAACACTTCATGCAGAACTCCTGTATTTTGATGAAAACTCACTGAAATCAAGCTGTAACTTCAAGTTTATGCATCTTTCTATGCTTTCAGGTTGAAACTTGACTGAAAACTCACTTTGAACAAAAGTTATGGCATTTTTGTATCACAGGTCACAAATAGTGTTTTCTCAGCGAGAGAAGGCCAAAATGAACACTTCATGCAGAACTCCTGTATTTTGATGAAAACTCACTGAAATCAAGCTGTAACTTCAAGTTTATGCATCTTTCTATGCTTTCAGGTTGAAACTTGACTGAAAACTCACTTTGAACAAAAGTTATGGCATTTTTGTATCACAGGTCACAAATAGTGTTTTCTCAGCGAGAGAAGGCCAAAATGAACACTTCATGCAGAACTCCTGTATTTTGATGAAAACTCACTGAAATCAAGCTGTATCTTCAAGTTTATGCATCTTTCTATGCTTTCAGGTTGAAACTTGACTGAAAACTCACTTTGAACAAAAGTTATGGCATTTTTGTATCACAGGTCACAAATAGTGTTTTCTCAGCGAGAGAAGGCCAAAATGAACACTTCATGCAGAACTCCTGTATTTTGATGAAAATTCACTGAAATCAAGCTGTAACTTCAAGTTTATGCATCTTTCTATGCTTTCAGGTTGAAACTTGACTAAAAACGCACTTTGAACAAAAGTTATGGCTGTTCTGTGTCGCAGGTCACAAATAGTGTTTTCTCAGCGAGAGAAGGCCAAAATGAACACTTCATGCAGAACTCCTGTATTTTGATGTAAACTCACTGAAATCAAGCTGCAACTTCAAGTTTATGCATCTTTCTATGCTTTCAGGTTGAAACTTGACTGAAAACTCACTTTGAACAAAAGTTATGGCATTTTTGTATCACAGGTCACAAATAGTGTTTTCTCAGCGAGAGAAGGCCAAAATGAACACTTCATGCAGAACTCCTGTATTTGAATGAAAACTCACTGAAATCCAGCTGTAACTTCAAGTTTATGCATCTTTCTATGCTTTCAGGTTGAAACTTGACTAAAAACGCACTTTGAACAAAAGTTATGGCTGTTCTGTGTCGCAGGTCACAAATAGTGTTTTCTCAGCGAGAGAAGGCCAAAATGAACACTTCATGCAGAACTCCTGTATTTTGATGAAAACTCACTGAAATCAAGCTGTAACTTCAAGTTTATGCATCTTTCTATGCTTTCAGGTTGAAACTTGACTGAAAACTCACTTTGAACAAAAGTTATGGCATTTTTGTATCACAGGTCACAAATAGTGTTTTCTCAGCGAGAGAAGGCCAAAATGAACACTTCATGCAGAATGAACACTTCATCCTGCATTGTGATGAAAACTCACTGAAATCAAGCTGTAACTTCAAGTTTATGCATCTTTCTATGCTTTCAGGTTGAAACTTGACTGAAAACTCACTTTGAACAAAAGTTATGGCATTTTTGTATCACAGGTCACAAATAGTGTTTTCTCAGCGAGAGAAGGCCAAAATGAACACATCATGCAGAACTCCTGTATTTTGATGAAAACTCACTGAAATCAAGCTGTAACTTCAAGTTTATGCATCTTTCTATGCTTTCAGGTTGAAACTTGACTGAAAACTCACTTTGAACAAAAGTTATGGCATTTTTGTATCACAGGTCACAAATAGTGTTTTCTCAGCGAGAGAAGGCCAAAATGAACACTTCATGCAGAACTCCTGTATTTTGATGAAAACTCACTGAAATCAAGCTGTAACTTCAAGTTTATGCATCTTTCTATGCTTTCAGGTAGAAACTTGACTGAAAACTCACTTTGAACAAAAGTTATGGCATTTTTGTATCACAGGTCACAAATAGTGTTTTCTCAGCGAGAGAAGGCCAAAATGAACACTTCATGCAGAACTCCTGTATTTTGATGAAAACTCACTGAAATCAAGCTGTAACTTCAAGTTTATGCATCTTTCTATGCTTTCAGGTTGAAACTTGACTGAAAACTCACTTTGAACAAAAGTTATGGCATTTTTGTATCACAGGTCACAAATAGTGTTTTCTCAGCGAGAGAAGGCCAAAATGAACACTTCATGCAGAACTCCTGCATTTTGATGAAAACTCACTGAAATCAAGCTGTAACTTCAAGTTTATGCATCTTTCTATGCTTTCAGGTTGAAACTTGACTGAAAACTCACTTTGAACAAAAGTTATGGCATTTTTGTATCACAGGTCACAAATAGTGTTTTCTCAGCGAGAGAAGGCCAAAATGAACACTTCATGCAGAACTCCTGCATTTTGATGAAAACTCACTGAAATCAAGCTGTAACTTCAAGTTTATGCATCTTTCTATTCTTTCAGGTTGAAACTTGACTGAAAACTCACTTTGAACAAAAGTTATGGCATTTTTGTATCACAGGTCACAAATAGTGTTTTCTCAGCGAGAGAAGGCCAAAATGAACACATCATGCAGAACTCCTGTATTTTGATGAAAACTCACTGAAATCAAGCTGTAACTTCAAGTTTATGCATCTTTCTATGCTTTCAGGTTGAAACTTGACTGAAAACTCACTTTGAACAAAAGTTATGGCATTTTTGTATCACAGGTCACAAATAGTGTTTTCTCAGCGAGAGAAGGCCAAAATGAACACTTCATGCAGAACTCCTGTATTTTGATGAAAACTCACTGAAATCAAGCTGTAACTTCAAGTTTATGCATCTTTCTATGCTTTCAGGAAGAAACTTGACTGAAAACTCACTTTGAACAAAAGTTATGGCATTTTTGTATCACAGGTCACAAATAGTGTTTTCTCAGCGAGAGAAGGCCAAAATGAACACTTCATGCAGAACTCCTGTATTTTGATGAAAACTCACTGAAATCAAGCTGTAACTTCAAGTTTATGCATCTTTCTATGCTTTCAGGTTGAAACTTGACTGAAAACTCACTTTGAACAAAAGTTATGGCATTTTTGTATCACAGGTCACAAATAGTGTTTTCTCAGCGAGAGAAGGCCAAAATGAACACTTCATGCGGAACTCCTGTATTTTGATGAAAACTCACTGAAATCAAGCTGTAACTTCAAGTTTATGCATCTTTCTATGCTTTCAGGTTGAAACTTGACTGAAAACTCACTTTGAACAAAAGTTATGGCATTTTTGTATCACAGGTCACAAATAGTGTTTTCTCAGCGAGAGAAGGCCAAAATGAACACTTCATGCAGAACTCCTGTATTTTGATGAAAACTCACTGAAATCCAGCTGTAACTTCAAGTTTATGCATCTTTCTATGCTTTCAGGTTGAAACTTGACTGAAAACTCACTTTGAACAAAAGTTATGGCATTTTTGTATCACAGGTCACAAATAGTGTTTTCTCAGCGAGAGAAGGCCAAAATGAACACTTCATGCAGAACTCCTGTATTTTGATGAAAACTAACTGAAATCCAGCTGTAACTTCAAGTTTATGCATCTTTCTATGCTTTCAGGTTGAAACTTGACTGAAAACTCACTTTGAACAAAAGTTGTGGCATTTTTGTATCACAGGTCACAAATAGTGTTTTCTCAGCGAGAGAAAGCCAAAATGAACACTTCATGCAGAACTCCTGTATTTTGATGAAAACTCACTGAAATCAAGCTGTAACTTCAAGTTTATGCATCTTTCTATGCTTTCAGTTTGAAACTTGACTGAAAACTCACTTTGAACAAAAGTTATGGCATTTTTGTATCACAGGTCACAAATAGTGTTTTCTCAGCGAGAGAAGGCCAAAATGAACACTTCATGCAGAACTCCTGTATTTTGATGAAAACTCACTGAAATCAAGCTGTATCTTCAAGTTTATGCATCTTTCTATGCTTTCAGGTTGAAACTTGACTGAAAACTCACTTTGAACAAAAGTTATGGCATTTTTGTATCACAGGTCACAAATAGTGTTTTCTCAGCGAGAGAAGGCCAAAATGAACACTTCATGCAGAACTCCTGTATTTTGATGAAAATTCACTGAAATCAAGCTGTAACTTCAAGTTTATGCATCTTTCTATGCTTTCAGGTTGAAACTTGACTAAAAACGCACTTTGAACAAAAGTTATGGCTGTTCTGTGTCGCAGGTCACAAATAGTGTTTTCTCAGCGAGAGAAGGCCAAAATGAACACTTCATGCAGAACTCCTGTATTTTGATGAAAATTCACTGAAATCAAGCTGTAACTTCAAGTTTATGCATCTTTCTATGCTTTCAGGTTGAAACTTGACTGAAAACTCACTTTGAACAAAAGTTATGGCATTTTTGTATCACAGGTCACAAATAGTGTTTTCTCAGCGAGAGAAAGCCAAAATGAACACTTCATGCAGAACTCCTGTATTTTGATGAAAACTCACTGAAATCAAGCTGTAACTTCAAGTTTATGCATCTTTCTATGCTTTCAGGTTGAAACTTGACTGAAAACTCACTTTGAACAAAAGTTATGGCATTTTTGTATCACAGGTCACAAATAGTGTTTTCTCAGCGAGAGAAGGCCAAAATGAATACTTCATGCAGAACTCCTGTATTTTGATGAAAACTCACTAAAATCAAGCTGTAACTTCAAGTTTATGCATCTTTCTATGCTTTCAGGTTGAAACTTGACTGAAAACTCACTTTGAACAAAAGTTATGGCATTTTTGTATCACAGGTCACAAATAGTGTTTTCTCAGCGAGAGAAGGCCAAAATGAACACTTCATGCAGAACTCCTGTATTTTGATGAAAACTCACTGAAATCAAGCTGTAACTTCAAGTTTATGCATCTTTCTATGCTTTCAGGTTGAAACTTGACTGAAAACTCACTTTGAACAAAAGTTATGGCATTTTTGTATCACAGGTCACAAATAGTGTTTTCTCAGCGAGAGAAGGCCAAAATGAACACTTCATGCAGAACTCCTGTATTTTGATGAAAATTCACTGAAATAAAGCTGTAACTTCAAGTTTATGCATCTTTCTATGCTTTCAGGTTGAAACTTGACTAAAAACGCACTTTGAACAAAAGTTATGGCTGTTCTGTGTCGCAGGTCACAAATAGTGTTTTCTCAGCGAGAGAAGGCCAAAATGAACACTCCATGCAGAACTCCTGTATTTTGATGAAAATTCACTGAAATCAAGCTGTAACTTCAAGTTTATGCATCTTTCTATGCTTTCAGGTTGAAACTTGACTGAAAACTCACTTTGAACAAAAGTTATGGCATTTTTGTATCACATGTCACAAATAGTGTTTTCTCAGCGAGAGAAGGCCAAAATGAACACTTCATGCAGAACTCCTGCATTTTGATGAAAACTCACTGAAATCAAGCTGTAACTTCAAGTTTATGCATCTTTCTATGCTTTCAGGTTGAAACTTGACTGAAAACTCACTTTGAACAAAAGTTATGGCATTTTTGTATCACAGGTCACAAATAGTGTTTTCTCAGCGAGAGAAGGCCAAAATGAACACTTCATGCAGAACTCCTGCATTTTGATGAAAACTCACTGAAATCAAGCTGTAACTTCAAGTTTATGCATCTTTCTATGCTTTCAGGTTGAAACTTGACTGAAAACTCACTTTGAACAAAAGTTATGGCATTTTTGTATCACAGGTCACAAATAGCGTTTTCTCAGCGAGAGAAGGCCAAAATGAACACTTCATGCAGAACTCCTGTATTTTGATGAAACTCACTGAAATCAAGCTGTAACTTCAAGTTTATGCATCTTTCTATGCTTTCAGTTTGAAACTTGACTGAAAACTCACTTTGAACAAAAGTTATGGCATTTTTGTATCACAGGTCACAAATAGTGTTTTCTCAGCGAGAGAAGGCCAAAATGAACACTTCATGCAGAACTCCTGTATTTTGATGAAAACTCACTGAAATCAAGCTGTAACTTCAAGTTTATGCATCTTTCTATGCTTTCAGGTTGAAACTTGACTGAAAACTCACTTTGAACAAAAGTTATGGCATTTTTGTATCACAGGTCACAAATAGTGTTTTCTCAGCGAGAGAAGGCCAAAATGAACACTTCATGCAGAACTCCTGTATTTTGATGAAAACTCACTGAAATCCAGCTGTAACTTCAAGTTTATGCATCTTTCTATGCTTTCAGGTTGAAACTTGACTAAAAACGCACTTTGAACAAAAGTTATGGCTGTTCTGTGTCGCAGGTCACAAATAGTGTTTTCTCAGCGAGAGAAGGCCAAAATGAACACTTCATGCAGAACTCCTGTATTTTGATGAAAATTCACTGAAATCCAGCTGTAACTTCAAGTTTATGCATCTTTCTATGCTTTCAGGTTGAAACTTGACTGAAAACTCACTTTGAACAAAAGTTATGGCATTTTTGTATCACAGGTCACAAATAGTGTTTTCTCAGCGAGAGAAGGCCAAAATGAACACTTCATGCAGAACTCCTGTATTTTGATGAAAACTCACTGAAATCAAGCTGTAACTTCAAGTTTATGCATCTTTCTATGCTTTCAGGTTGAAACTTGACTGAAAACTCACTTTGAACAAAAGTTATGGCATTTTTGTATCACAGGTCACAAATAGTGTTTTCTCAGCGAGAGAAGGCCAAAATGAACACTTCATGCAGAACTCCTGCATTTTGATGAAAACTCACTGAAATCAAGCTGTAACTTCAAGTTTATGCATCTTTCTATGCTTTCAGGTTGAAACTTGACTGAAAACTCACTTTGAACAAAAGTTATGGCATTTTTGTATCACAGGTCACAAATAGTGTTTTCTCAGCGAGAGAAGGCCAAACTGAACACTTCATGCAGAACTCCTGTATTTTGATGAAAACTCACTGAAATCAAGCTGTAACTTCAAGTTTATGCATCTTTCTATGCTTTCAGGTTGAAACTTGACTGAAAACTCACTTTGAACAAAAGTTATGGCATTTTTGTATCACAGGTCACAAATAGTGTTTTCTCAGCGAGAGAAGGCCAAAATGAACACTTCATGCAGAACTCCTGTATTTTGATGAAAACTCACTGAAATCCAGCTGTAACTTCAAGTTTATGCATCTTTCTATGCTTTCAGGTTGAAACTTGACTGAAAACTCACTTTGAACAAAAGTTATGGCATTTTTGTATCACAGGTCACAAATAGTGTTTTCTCAGCGAGAGAAGGCCAAAATGAATACTTCATGCAGAACTCCTGTATTTTGATGAAAACTCACTAAAATCAAGCTGTAACTTCAAGTTTATGCATCTTTCTATGCTTTCAGGTTGAAACTTGACTGAAAACTCACTTTGAACAAAAGTTATGGCATTTTTGTATCACAGGTCAGAAATAGTGTTTTCTCAGCGAGAGAAGGCCAAAATGAACACTTCATGCAGAACTCCTGTATTTTGATGAAAACTCACTGAAATCAAGCTGTAACTTCAAGTTTATGCATCTTTCTATGCTTTCTGTTTGAAACTTGACTGAAAACTCACTTTGAACAAAAGTTATGGCATTTTTGTATCACAGGTCACAAATAGTGTTTTCTCAGCGAGAGAAGGCCAAAATGAACACTTCATGCAGAACTCCTGTATTTTGATGAAAACTCACTGAAATCAAGCTGTAACTTCAAGTTTATGCATCTTTCTATGCTTTCAGGTTGAAACTTGACTGAAAACTCACTTTGAACAAAAGTTATGGCATTTTTGTATCACAGGTCACAAATAGTGTTTTCTCAGCGAGAGAAGGCCAAAATGAACACTTCATGCAGAACTCCTGTATTTTGATGAAAATTCACTGAAATCAAGCTGTAACTTCAAGTTTATGCATCTTTCTATGCTTTCAGGTTGAAACTTGACTAAAAACGCACTTTGAACTAAAGTTATGGCTGTTCTGTGTCGCAGGTCACAAATAGTGTTTTCTCAGCGAGAGAAGGCCAAAATGAACACTTCATGCAGAACTCCTGTATTTTGATGAAAATTCACTGAAATCAAGCTGTAACTTCAAGTTTATGCACCTTTCTATGCTTTCAGGTTGAAACTTGACTGAAAACTCACTTTGAACAAAAGTTATGGCATTTTTGTATCACAGGTCACAAATAGTGTTTTCTCAGCGAGAGAAGGCCAAAATGAACACTTCATGCAGAACTCCTGCATTTTGATGAAAACTCACTGAAATCAAGCTGTAACTTCAAGTTTATGCATCTTTCTATGCTTTCAGGTTGAAACTTGACTGAAAACTCACTTTGAACAAAAGTTATGGCATTTTTGTATCACAGGTCACAAATAGCGTTTTCTCAGCGAGAGAAGGCCAAAATGAACACTTCATGCAGAACTCCTTTATTTTGATGAAAACTCACTGAAATCAAGCTGTAACTTCAAGTTTATGCATCTTTCTATGCTTTCAGTTTGAAACTTGACTGAAAACTCACTTTGAACAAAAGTTATGGCATTTTTTTTATCACAGGTCAAAAATAGTGTTTTCTCAGCGAGAGAAGGCCAAAATGAACACTTCATGCAGAACTCCTGTATTTTGATGAAAACTCACTGAAATCAAGCTGTAACTTCAAGTTTATGCATCTTTCTATGCTTTCAGGTTGAAACTTGACTGAAAACTCACTTTGAACAAAAGTTATGGCATTTTTGTATCACAGGTCACAAATAGTGTTTTCTCAGCGAGAGAAGGCCAAAATGAACACTTCATGCAGAACTCCTGTATTTTGATGAAAACTCACTGAAATCAAGCTGTAACTTCAAGTTTATGCATCTTTCTATGCTTTCAGGTTGAAACTTGACTGAAAACTCACTTTGAACAAAAGTTATGGCATTTTTGTATCACAGGTCACAAATAGCGTTTTCTCAGCGAGACAAGGCCAAAATGAACACTTCATGCAGAACTCCTGTATTTTGATGAAAACTCACTGAAATCAAGCTGTAACTTCAAGTTTATGCATCTTTCTATGCTTTCAGTTTGAAACTTGACTGAAAACTCACTTTGAACAAAAGTTATGGCATTTTTGTATCACAGGTCAAAAATAGTGTTTTCTCAGGGAGAGAAGGCCAAAATGAACACTTCATGCAGAACTCCTGTATTTTGATGAAAACTCACTGAAATCAAGCTGTAACTTCAAGTTTATGCATCTTTCTATGCTTTCAGGTTGAAACTTGACTGA
Organism: Aulostomus chinensis; assembly: GCF_037954235.1. Taxonomy (NCBI): domain Eukaryota; kingdom Metazoa; phylum Chordata; class Actinopteri; order Syngnathiformes; family Aulostomidae; genus Aulostomus; species Aulostomus chinensis. The sequence goes on from NW_028234204.1 coordinate 25,814, forward strand.
AAACTCACTTTGAACAAAAGTTATGGCATTTTTGTATCACAGTTCACAAATAGTGTTTTCTCAGCGAGAGAAGGCCAAAATGAACACTTCATGCAGAACTCCTGTATTTTGATGAAAACTCACTGAAATCAAGCTGTAACTTCAAGTTTATGCATCTTTCTATGCTTTCAGGTTGAAACTTGACTGAAAACTCACTTTGAACAAAAGTTATGGCATTTTTGTATCACAGGTCACAAATAGTGTTTTCTCAGCAAGAGAAGGCCAAAATGAACACTTCATGCAGAACTCCTGTATTTTGATGAAAACTCACTGAAATCCAGCTGTAACTTCAAGTTTATGCATCTTTCTATGCTTTCAGGTTGAAACTTGACTGAAAACTCACTTTGAACAAAAGTTATGGCATTTTTGTATCACAGGTCACAAATAGTGTTTTCTCAGCGAGAGAAAGCCAAAATGAACACTTCATGCAGAACTCCAGTATTTTGATGAAAACTCACTGAAATCAAGCTGTAACTTCAAGTTTATGCATCTTTCTATGCTTTCAGGTTGAAACTTGACTGAAAACTCACTTTGAACAAAAGTTATGGCATTTTTGTATCACAGGTCACAAATAGTGTTTTCTCAGCGAGAGAAGGCCAAAATGAACACTTCATGCAGAACTCCTGTATTTTGATGAAAACTCACTGAAATCAAGCTGTAACTTCAAGTTTATGCATCTTTCTATGCTTTCAGGTTGAAACTTGACTGAAAACTCACTTTGAACAAAAGTTATGGCATTTTTGTATCACAGGTCACAAATAGTGTTTTCTCAGCGAGAGAAGGCCAAAATGAACACTTCATGCAGAACTCCTGTATTTTGATGAAAACTCACTGAAATCAAGCTGTAACTTCAAGTTTATGCATCTTTCTATGCTTTCAGTTTGAAACTTGACTGAAAACTCACTTTGAACAAAAGTTATGGCATTTTTGTATCACAGGTCAAAAATAGTGTTTTCTCAGCGAGAGAAGGCCAAAATGAACACTTCATGCAGAACTCCTGTATTTTGATGAAAACTCACTGAAATCAAGCTGTAACTTCAAGTTTATGCATCTTTCTATGCTTTCAGGTTGAAACTTGACTGAAAACGCACTTTGAACAAAAGTTATGGCTGTTCTGTGTCGCAGGTCACAAATAGTGTTTTCTCAGCGAGAGAAGGCCAAAATGATCACTTCATGCAGAACTCTTGTATTTTGATGAAAATTCACTGAAATCAAGCTGTAACTTCAAGTTTATGCATCTTTCTATGCTTTCAGGTTGAAACTTGACTGAAAACTCACTTTGAACAAAAGTTATGGCATTTTTGTATCACAGGTCACAAATACTGTTTTCTCAGCGAGAGAAGGCCAAAATGAACACTTCATGCAGAACTCCTGTATTTTGATGAAAACTCACTGAAATCAAGCTGTAACTTCAAGTTTATGCATCTTTCTATGCTTTCAGGTTGAAACTTGACTGAAAACTCACTTTGAACAAAAGTTATGGCATTTTTGTATCACAGGTCACAAATAGTGTTTTCTCAGCGAGAGAAGGCCAAAATGAACACTTCATGCAGAACTCCTGCATTTTGATGAAAACTCACTGAAATCAAGCTGTAACTTCAAGTTTATGCATCTTTCTATGCTTTCAGGTTGAAACTTGACTGAAAACTCACTTTGAACAAAAGTTATGGCATTTTTGTATCACAGGTCACAAATAGTGTTTTCTCAGCGAGAGAAGGCCAAAATGAACACTTCATGCAGAACTCCTGCATTTTGATGAAAACTCACTGAAATCAAGCTGTAACTTCAAGTTTATGCATCTTTCTATTCTTTCAGGTTGAAACTTGACTGAAAACTCACTTTGAACAAAAGTTATGGCATTTTTGTATCACAGGTCACAAATAGTGTTTTCTCAGCGAGAGAAGGCCAAAATGAACACATCATGCAGAACTCCTGTATTTTGATGAAAACTCACTGAAATCAAGCTGTAACTTCAAGTTTATGCATCTTTCTATGCTTTCAGGTTGAAACTTGACTGAAAACTCACTTTGAACAAAAGTTATGGCATTTTTGTATCACAGGTCACAAATAGTGTTTTCTCAGCGAGAGAAGGCCAAAATGAACACTTCATGCAGAACTCCTGTATTTTGATGAAAACTCACTGAAATCAAGCTGTAACTTCAAGTTTATGCATCTTTCTATGCTTTCAGGTTGAAACTTGACTGAAAACTCACTTTGAACAAAAGTTATGGCATTTTTGTATCACAGGTCACAAATAGTGTTTTCTCAGCGAGAGAAGGCCAAAATGAACACTTCATGCAGAACTCCTGTATTTTGATGAAAACTCACTGAAATCAAGCTGTAACTTCAAGTTTATGCATCTTTCTATGCTTTCAGGTTGAAACTTGACTGAAAACTCACTTTGAACAAAAGTTATGGCATTTTTGTATCACAGGTCACAAATAGTGTTTTCTCAGCGAGAGAAAGCCAAAATGAACACTTCATGCAGAACTCCTGTATTTTGATGAAAACTCACTGAAATCAAGCTGTAACTTCAAGTTTATGCATCTTTCTATGCTTTCAGGTTGAAACTTGACTGAAAACTCACTTTGAACAAAAATTATGGCATTTTTGTATCACAGGTCACAAATAGTGTTTTCTCAGCGAGAGAAGGCCAAAATGAACACTTCATGCAGAACTCCTGTATTTTGATGAAAACTCACTGAAATCAAGCTGTAACTTCAAGTTTATGCATCTTTCTATGCTTTCAGGTTGAAACTTGACTGAAAACTCACTTTGAACAAAAGTTATGGCATTTTTGTATCACAGGTCACAAATAGTGTTTTCTCAGCGAGAGAAGGCCAAAATGAACACTTCATGCAGAACTCCTGCATTTTGATGAAAACTCACTGAAATCAAGCTGTAACTTCAAGTTTATGCATCTTTCTATTCTTTCAAGTTGAAACTTGACTGAAAACTCACTTTGAACAAAAGTTATGGCATTTTTGTATCACAGGTCACAAATAGTGTTTTCTCAGCGAGAGAAGGCCAAAATGAACACTTCATGCAGAACTCCTGCATTTTGATGAAAACTCACTGAAATCAAGCTGTAACTTCAAGTTTGTGCATCTTTCTATGCTTTCAGGTTGAAACTTGACTGAAAACTCACTTTGAACAAAACTTATGGCATTTTTGTATCACAGGTCACAAATAGTGTTTTCTCAGCGAGAGAAGGCCAAAATGAACACTTCATGCAGAACTCCTGCATTTTGATGAAAACTCACTGAAATCAAGCTGTAACTTCAAGTTCATGCATCTTTCTATTCTTTCAAGTTGAAACTTGACTGAAAACTCACTTTGAACAAAAGTTATGGCATTTTTGTATCACAGGTCACAAATAGTGTTTTCTCAGCGAGAGAAGGCCAAAATGAACACATAATGCAGAACTCCTGTATTTTGATGAAAACTCACTGAAATCAAGCTGTAACTTCAAGTTTATGCATCTTTCTATGCTTTCAGGTTGAAACTTGACTGAAAACTCACTTTGAACAAAAGTTATGGCATTTTTGTATCACAGGTCACAAATAGTGTTTTCTCAGCGAGAGAAGGCCAAAATGAACACTTCATGCAGAACTCCTGTATTTTGATGAAAACTCACTGAAATCAAGCTGTAACTTCAAGTTTATGCATCTTTCTATGCTTTCAGGTTGAAACTTGACTGAAAACTCACTTTGAACAAAAGTTATGGCATTTTTTTATCACAGGTCACAAATAGTGTTTTCTCAGCGAGAGAAGGCCAAAATGAACACTTCATGCAGAACTCCTGCATTTTGATGAAAACTCACTGAAATCAAGCTGTAACTTCAAGTTTATGCATCTTTCTATGCTTTCAGGTTGAAACTTGACTGAAAACTCACTTTGAACAAAAGTTATGGCATTTTTGTATCACAGGTCACAAATAGTGTTTTCTCAGCGAGAGAAGGCCAAAATGAACACTTCATGCAGAACTCCTGCATTTTGAGGAAAACTCACTGAAATCAAGCTGTAACTTCAAGTTTATGCATCTTTCTATGCTTTCAGGTTGAAACTTGACTGAAAACTCACTTTGAACAAAAGTTATGACATTTTTGTATCACAGGTCACAAATAGCGTTTTCTCAGCGAGAGAAGGCCAAAATGAACACTTCATGCAGAACTCCTGTATTTTGATGAAAACTCACTGAAATCAAGCTGTAACTTCAAGTTTGTGCATCTTTCTATGCTTTCAGGTTGAAACTTGACTGAAAACTCACTTTGAACAAAAGTTATGGCATTTTTGTATCACAGGTCACAAATAGTGTTTTCTCAGCGAGAGAAGGCCAAAATGAACACTTCATGCAGAACTCCTGTATTTTGATGAAAACTCACTGAAATCCAGCTGTAACTGCAAGTTTATGCATCTTTCTATGCTTTCAGGTTGAAACTTGACTGAAAACTCACTTTGAACAAAAGTTATGGCATTTTTGTATCACAGGTCACAAATAGTGTTTTCTCAGCGAGAGAAGGCCAAAATGAACACTTCATGCAGAACTCCTGTATTTTGATGAAAATTCACTGAAATCAAGCTGTAACTTCAAGTTTATGCATCTTTCTATGCTTTCAGGTTGAAACTTGACTGAAAACTCACTTTGAACAAAAGTTATGGCATTTTTGTATCACAGGTCACAAATAGTGTTTTCTCAGCGAGAGAAGGCCAAAATGAACACTTCATGCAGAACTCCTGTATTTTGATGAAAACTCACTGAAATCAAGCTGTAACTTCAAGTTTATGCATCTTTCTATGCTTTCAGGTTGAAACTTGACTGAAAACTCACTTTGAACAAAAGTTATGGCATTTTTGTATCACAGGTCACAAATAGTGTTTTCTCAGCGAGAGAAGGCCAAAATGAACACTTCATGCAGAACTCCTGTATTTTGATGAAAACTCACTGAAATCCAGCTGTAACTTCAAGTTTATGCATCTTTCTATGCTTTCAGGTTGAAACTTGACTGAAAACTCACTTTGAACAAAAGTTATGGCATTTTTGTATCACAGGTCACAAATAGTGTTTTCTCAGCGAGAGAAGGCCAAAATGAACACTTCATGCAGAACTCCTGCATTTTGATGAAAACTCACTGAAATCAAGCTGTAACTTCAAGTTTATGCATCTTTCTATGCTTTCAGGTTGAAACTTGACTGAAAACTCACTTTGAACAAAAGTTATGGCATTTTTGTATCACAGGTCACAAATAGTGTTTTCTCAGCGAGAGAAGGCCAAAATGAACACTTCATGCAGAACTCCTGCATTTTGATGAAAACTCACTGAAATCAAGCTGTAACTTCAAGTTTATGCATCTTTCTATGCTTTCAGGTTGAAACTTGACTGAAAACTCACTTTGAACAAAAGTTATGGCATTTTTGTATCACAGGTCACAAATAGTGTTTTCTCAGCGAGAGAAGGCCAAAATGAACACTTCATGCAGAACTCCTGTATTTTGATGAAAACTCACTGAAATCAAGCTGTAACTTCAAGTTTATGCATCTTTCTATGCTTTCAGTTTGAAACTTGACTGAAAACTCACTTTGAACAAAAGTTATGGCATTTTTGTATCACAGGTCACAAATAGTGTTTTCTCAGCGAGAGAAGGCCAAAATGAACACTTCATGCAGAACTCCTGTATTTTGATGAAAACTCACTGAAATCAAGCTGTAACTTCAAGTTTATGCATCTTTCTATGCTTTCAGGTTGAAACTTGACTGAAAACTCACTTTGAACAAAAGTTATGGCATTTTTGTATCACAGGTCACAAATAGTGTTTTCTCAGCGAGAAAAGGCCAAAATGAACACTTCATGCAGAACTCCTGTATTTTGATGAAAACTCACTGAAATCAAGCTGTAACTTCAAGTTTATGCATCTTTCTATGCTTTCAGTTTGAAACTTGACTGAAAACTCACTTTGAACAAAAGTTATGGCATTTTTGTATCACAGGTCAAAAATAGTGTTTTCTCAGCGAGAGAAGGCCAAAATGAACACTTCATGCAGAACTCCTGTATTTTGATGAAAACTCACTGAAATCAAGCTGTAACTTCAAGTTTATGCATCTTTCTATGCTTTCAGGTTGAAACTTGACTGAAAACGCACTTTGAACAAAAGTTATGGCTGTTCTGTGTCGCAGGTCACAAATAGTGTTTTCTCAGCGAGAGAAGGCCAAAATGAACACTTCATGCAGAACTCCTGTATTTTGATGAAAATTCACTGAAATCAAGCTGTAACTTCAAGTTTATGCATCTTTCTATGCTTTCAGGTTGAAACTTGACTGAAAACGCACTTTGAACAAAAGTTATGGCTTTTCTGTGTCGCAGGTCACAAATAGTGTTTTCTCAGCGAGAGAAGGCCAAAATGAACACTTCATGCAGAACTCCTGCATTTTGATGAAAACTCACTGAAATCAAGCTGTAACTTCAAGTTTATGCATCTTTCTATTCTTTCAGGTTGAAACTTGACTGAAAACTCACTTTGAACAAAAGTTATGGCATTTTTGTATCACAGGTCACAAATAGTGTTTTCTCAGCGAGAGAAGGCCAAAATGAACACTTCATGCAGAACTCCTGTATTTTGATGAAAACTCACTGAAATCAAGCTGTAACTTCAAGTTTATGCATCTTTCTATGCTTTCAGGTTGAAACTTGACTGAAAACTCACTTTGAACAAAAGTTATGGCATTTTTGTATCACAGGTCACAAATAGTGTTTTCTCAGCGAGAGAAGGCCAAAATGAACACTTCATGCAGAACTCCTGCATTTTGATGAAAACTCACTGAAATCAAGCTGTAACTTCAAGTTTATGCATCTTTCTATGCTTTCAGGTTGAAACTTGACTGAAAACTCACTTTGAACAAAAGTTATGGCATTTTTGTATCACAGGTCACAAATAGTGTTTTCTCAGCGAGAGAAGGCCAAAATGAACACTTCATGCAGAACTCCTGTATTTTGATGAAAACTCACTGAAATCAAGCTGTAACTTCAAGTTTATGCATCTTTCTATGCTTTCAGTTTGAAACTTGACTGAAAACTCACTTTGAACAAAAGTTATGGCATTTTTGTATCACAGGTCACAAATAGTGTTTTCTCAGCGAGAGAAGGCCAAAATGAACACTTCATGCAGAACTCCTGTATTTTGATGAAAACTCACTGAAATCAAGCTGTAACTTCAAGTTTATGCATCTTTCTATGCTTTCAGGTTGAAACTTGACTGAAAACTCACTTTGAACAAAAGTTATGGCATTTTTGTATCACAGGTCACAAATAGTGTTTTCTCAGCGAGAAAAGGCCAAAATGAACACTTCATGCAGAACTCCTGTATTTTGATGAAAACTCACTGAAATCAAGCTGTAACTTCAAGTTTATGCATCTTTCTATGCTTTCAGTTTGAAACTTGACTGAAAACTCACTTTGAACAAAAGTTATGGCATTTTTGTATCACAGGTCAAAAATAGTGTTTTCTCAGCGAGAGAAGGCCAAAATGAACACTTCATGCAGAACTCCTGTATTTTGATGAAAACTCACTGAAATCAAGCTGTAACTTCAAGTTTATGCATCTTTCTATGCTTTCAGGTTGAAACTTGACTGAAAACGCACTTTGAACAAAAGTTATGGCTGTTCTGTGTCGCAGGTCACAAATAGTGTTTTCTCAGCGAGAGAAGGCCAAAATGAACACTTCATGCAGAACTCCTGTATTTTGATGAAAATTCACTGAAATCAAGCTGTAACTTCAAGTTTATGCATCTTTCTATGCTTTCAGGTTGAAACTTGACTGAAAACGCACTTTGAACAAAAGTTATGGCTGTTCTGTGTCGCAGGTCACAAATAGTGTTTTCTCAGCGAGAGAAGGCCAAAATGAACACTTCATGCAGAACTCCTGCATTTTGATGAAAACTCACTGAAATCAAGCTGTAACTTCAAGTTTATGCATCTTTCTATTCTTTCAGGTTGAAACTTGACTGAAAACTCACTTTGAACAAAAGTTATGGCATTTTTGTATCACAGGTCACAAATAGTGTTTTCTCAGCGAGAGAAGGCCAAAATGAACACAGCATGCAGAACTCCTGTATTTTGATGAAAACTCACTGAAATCAAGCTGTAACTTCAAGTTTGTGCATCTTTCTATGCTTTCAGGTTGAAACTTGACTGAAAACTCACTTTGAACAAAAGTTATGGCATTTTTGTATCACAGGTCACAAATAGTGTTTTCTCAGCGAGAGAAGGCCAAAATGAACACTTCATGCAGAACTCCTGTATTTTGATGAAAACTCACTGAAATCAAGCTGTAACTTCAAGTTTATGCATCTTTCTATGCTTTCAGGTTGAAACTTGACTTAAAACTCACTTTGAACAAAAGTTATGACATTTTTGTATCACAGGTCACAAATAGTGTTTTCTCAGCGAGAGAAGGCCAAAATGAACACTTCATGCAGAACTCCTGTATTTTGATGAAAACTCACTGAAATCAAGCTGTAACTTCAAGTTTATGCATCTTTCTATGCTTTCAGGTTGAAACTTGACTGAAAACTCACTTTGAACAAAAGTTATGGCATTTTTGTATCACAGGTCACAAATAGTGTTTTCTCAGCGAGAGAAGGCCAAAATGAACACTTCATGCAGAACTCCTGCATTTTGATGAAAACTCACTGAAATCAAGCTGTAACTTCAAGTTTATGCATCTTTCTATGCTTTCAGGTTGAAACTTGACTGAAAACTCACTTTGAACAAAAGTTATGGCATTTTTGTATCACAGGTCACAAATAGCGTTTTCTCAGCGAGAGAAGGCCAAAATGAACACTTCATGCAGAACTCCTGTATTTTGATGAAAACTCACTGAAATCAAGCTGTAACTTCAAGTTTATGCATCTTTCTATGCTTTCAGGTTGAAACTTGACTGAAAACTCACTTTGAACAAAAGTTATGGCATTTTTGTATCACAGGTCACAAATAGTGTTTTCTCAGCGAGAGAAGGCCAAAATGAACACTTCATGCAGAACTCCTGTATTTTGATGAAAACTCACTGAAATCCAGCGGTAACTGCAAGTTTATGCATCTTTCTATGCTTTCAGGTTGAAACTTGACTGAAAACTCACTTTGAACAAAAGTTATGGCATTTTTGTATCACAGGTCAGAAATAGCGTTTTCTCAGCGAGAGAAGGCCAAAATGAACACTTCATGCAGAACTCCTGTATTTTGATGAAAATTCACTGAAATCAAGCTGTAACTTCAAGTTTATGCATCTTTCTATGCTTTCAGGTTGAAACTTGACTGAAAACTCACTTTGAACAAAAGTTATGGCATTTTTGTATCACAGGTCACAAATAGTGTTTTCTCAGCGAGAGAAGGCCAAAATGAACACTTCATGCAGAACTCCTGCATTTTGATGAAAACTCACTGAAATCAAGCTGTAACTTCAAGTTTATGCATCTTTCTATGCTTTCAGGTTGAAACTTGACTGAAAACTCACTTTGAACAAAAGTTATGGCATTTTTGTATCACAGGTCACAAATAGTGTTTTCTCAGCGAGAGAAGGCCAAAATGAACACATCATGCAGAACTCCTGTATTTTGATGAAAACTCACTGAAATCAAGCTGTAACTTCAAGTTTATGCATCTTTCTATGCTTTCAGGTTGAAACTTGACTGAAAACTCACTTTGAACAAAAGTTATGGCATTTTTGTATCACAGGTCACAAATAGTGTTTTCTCAGCGAGAGAAGGCCAAAATGAACACTTCATGCAGAACTCCTGTATTTTGATGAAAACTCACTGAAATCAAGCTGTAACTTCAAGTTTATGCATCTTTCTATGCTTTCAGGTTGAAACTTGACTGAAAACTCACTTTGAACAAAAGTTATGGCATTTTTGTATCACAGGTCACAAATAGTGTTTTCTCAGCGAGAGAAGGCCAAAATGAACACTTCATGCAGAACTCCTGTATTTTGATGAAAACTCACTGAAATCAAGCTGTAACTTCAAGTTTATGCATCTTTCTATGCTTTCAGGTTGAAACTTGACTGAAAACTCACTTTGAACAAAAGTTATGGCATTTTTTTATCACAGGTCACAAATAGTGTTTTCTCAGCGAGAGAAGGCCAAAATGAACACTTCATGCAGAACTCCTGCATTTTGATGAAAACTCACTGAAATCAAGCTGTAACTTCAAGTTTATGCATCTTTCTATGCTTTCAGGTTGAAACTTGACTGAAAACTCACTTTGAACAAAAGTTATGGCATTTTTGTATCACAGGTCACAAATAGTGTTTTCTCAGCGAGAGAAGGCCAAAATGAACACTTCATGCAGAACTCCTGCATTTTGAGGAAAACTCACTGAAATCAAGCTGTAACTTCAAGTTTATGCATCTTTCTATGCTTTCAGGTTGAAACTTGACTGAAAACTCACTTTGAACAAAAGTTATGGCATTTTTGTATCACAGGTCACAAATAGCGTTTTCTCAGCGAGAGAAGGCCAAAATGAACACTTCATGCAGAACTCCTGTATTTTGATGAAAACTCACTGAAATCAAGCTGTAACTTCAAGTTTATGCATCTTTCTATGCTTTCAGGTTGAAACTTGACTGAAAACTCACTTTGAACAAAAGTTATGGCATTTTTGTATCACAGGTCACAAATAGTGTTTTCTCAGCGAGAGAAGGCCAAAATGAACACTTCATGCAGAACTCCTGTATTTTGATTAAAACTCACTGAAATCCAGCTGTAACTGCAAAGTTTATGCATCTTTCTATGCTTTCAGGTTGAAACTTGACTGAAAACTCACTTTGAACAAAAGTTATGGCATTTTTGTATCACAGGTCACAAATAGTGTTTTCTCAGCGAGAGAAGGCCAAAATGAACACTTCATGCAGAACTCCTGTATTTTGATGAAAACTCACTGAAATCAAGCTGTAACTTCAAGTTTATGCATCTTTCTATGCTTTCAGGTTGAAACTTGACTGAAAACTCACTTTGAACAAAAGTTATGGCATTTTTGTTTCACAGGTCACAAATAGTGTTTTCTCAGCGAGAGAAGGCCAAAATGAACACTTCATGCAGAACTCCTGTATTTTGATGAAAACTGACTGAAATCAAGCTGTAACTTCAAGTTTATGCATCTTTCTATGCTTTCAGGTTGAAACATGACTGAAAACTCACTTTGAACAAAAGTTATGGCATTTTTGTATCACAGGTCACAAATAGTGTTTTCTCAGCGAGAGAAGGCCAAAATGAACACTTCATGCAGAACTCCTGTATTTTGATGAAAACTCACTGAAATCAAGCTGTAACTTCAAGTTTATGCATCTTTCTATGCTTTCAGGTTGAAACTTGACTGAAAACTCACTTTGAACAAAAGTTATGGCATTTTTGTATCACAGGTCACAAATAGCGTTTTATCAGCGAGAGAAGGCCAAAATGAACACTTCATGCAGAACTCCTGTATTTTGATGAAAACTCACTGAAATCAAGCTGTAACTTCAAGTTGATGCATCTTTCTATGCTTTCAGGTTGAAACTTGACTGAAAACTCACTTTGAACAAAAGTTATGGCATTTTTGTATCACAGGTCACAAATAGTGTTTTCTCAGCGAGAGAAGGCCAAAATGAACACTTCATGCAGAACTCCTGTATTTTGATGAAAACTCACTGAAATCAAGCTGTAACTTCAAGTTTATGCATCTTTCTATGCTTTCAGGTTGAAACTTGACTGAAAACTCACTTTGAACAAAAGTTATGGCATTTTTGTATCACAGGTCACAAATAGTGTTTTCTCAGCGAGCGAAGGCCAAAATGAACACTTCATGCAGAACTCCTGTATTTTGATGAAAACTCACTGAAATCAAGTTGTAACTTCAAGTTTATGCATCTTTCTATGCTTTCAGGTTGAAACTTGACTGAAAACTCACTTTGAACAAAAGTTATGGCTGTTCTGTGTCGCAGGTCACAAATAGCGTTTTCTCAGCGAGAGAAGGCCAAAATGAACACTTCATGCAGAACTCCTGTATTTTGATGAAAACTCACTGAAATCAAGCTGTATCTTCAAGTTTATGCATCTTTCTATGCTTTCAGGTTGAAACTTGACTGAAAACTCACTTTGAACAAAAGTTATGGCTGTTCTGTGTCGCAGGTCACAAATAGCGTTTTCTCAGCGAGAGAAGGCCAAAATGAACACTTTATGCAGAACTCCTGTATTTTGATGAAAACTGACTGAAATCAAGCTGTAACTTCAAGTTTATGCATCTTTCTATGCTTTCAGGTTGAAACTTGACTGAAAACTCACTTTGAACAAAAGTTATGGCTGTTCTGTGTCGCAGGTCACAAATAGCGTTTTCTCAGCGAGAGAAGGCCAAAATGAACACTTCATGCAGAACTCCTGTATTTTGATGAAAACTCACTGAAATCAAGCTGTAACTTCAAGTTTATGCATCTTTCTATGCTTTCAGGTTGAAACTTGACTGAAAACTCACTTTGAACAAAAGTTATGGCATTTTTGTATCACAGGTCACGAATAGCGTTTTCTCATCGAGAGAAGGCCAAAATGAACACTTCATGCAGAACTCCTGTATTTTGATGAAAACTCACTGAAATCAAGCTGTAACTTCAAGTTTATGCATCTTTCTATGCTTTCAGGTTTAAACTTGACTGAAAACTCACTTTGAACAAAAGTTATGGCATTTTTGTATCACAGGTCACAAATAGTGTTTTCTCAGCGAGAGAAGGCCAAAATGAACACTTCATGCAGAACTCCTGTATTTTGATGAAAACTCACTGAAATCAAGCTGTAACTTCAAGTTTATGCATCTTTCTATGCTTTCAGGTTGAAACTTGACTGAAAACTCACTTTGAACAAAAGTTATGGCATTTTTGTATCACAGGTCACGAATAGCGTTTTCTCAGCGAGAGAAGGCCAAAATGAACACTTCATGCAGAACTCCTGTATTTTGATGAAAACTCACTGAAATCAAGCTGTAACTTCAAGTTTATGCATCTTTCTATGCTTTCAGGTTGAAACTTGACTGAAAACTCACTTTGAACAAAAGTTATGGCATTTTTGTTTCACAGGTCACAAATAGTGTTTTCTCAGCGAGAGAAGGCCAAAATGAACACTTCATGCAGAACTCCTGTATTTTGATGAAAACTCACTGAAATCAAGCTGTAACTTCAAGTTTATGCATCTTTCTATGCTTTCAGGTTGAAACTTGACTGAAAACTCACTTTGAACAAAAGTTATGGCATTTTTGTATCACAGGTCACAAATAGTGTTTTCTCAGCGAGAGAAGGCCAAAATGAACACTTCATGCAGAACTCCTGTATTTTGATGAAAACTCACTGAAATCAAGCTGTAACTTCAAGTTTATGCATCTTTCTATGCTTTCAGGTTGAAACTTGACTGAAAACTCACTTTGAACAAAAGTTATGGCATTTTTGTATCACAGGTCACAAATAGCGTTTTCTCAGCGAGAGAAGGCCAAAATGAACACTTCATGCAGAACTCCTGTATTTTGATGAAAACTCACTGAAATCAAGCTGTAACTTCAAGTTTATGCATCTTTCTATGCTTTCAGGTTGAAACTTGACTGAAAACTCACTTTGAACAAAAGTTATGGCATTTTTGTATCACAGGTCACAAATAGTGTTTTCTCAGCGAGAGAAGGCCAAAATGAACACTTCATGCAGAACTCCTGTATTTTGATGAAAACTCACTGAAATCAAGCTGTAACTTCAAGTTTATGCATCTTTCTATGCTTTCAGGTTGAAACTTGACTGAAAACTCACTTTGAACAAAAGTTATGGCATTTTTGTATCACAGGTCACAAATAGCGTTTTCTCAGCGAGAGAAGGCCAAAATGAACACTTCATGCAGAACTCCTGTATTTTGATGAAAACTCACTGAAATCAAGCTGTAACTTCAAGTTTATGCATCTTTCTATGCTTTCAGGTTGAAACTTGACTGAAAACTCACTTTGAACAAAAGTTATGGCTGTTCTGTGTCGCAGGTCACAAATAGCGTTTTCTCAGCGAGAGAAGGCCAAAATCAACACTTCATGCAGAACTCCTGTATTTTGATGAAAACTCACTGAAATCAAGCTGTATCTTCAAGTTTATGCATCTTTCTATGCTTTCAGGTTGAAACTTGACTGAAAACTCACTTTGAACAAAAGTTATGGCATTTTTGTTTCACAGGTCACAAATAGTGTTTTCTCAGCGAGAGAAGGCCAAAATGAACACTTCATGCAGAACTCCTGTATTTTGATGAAAACTCACTGAAATCAAGCTGTAACTTCAAGTTTATGCATCTTTCTATGCTTTCAGGTTGAAACTTGACTGAAAACTCACTTTGAACAAAAGTTATGGCATTTTTGTATCACAGGTCACAAATAGTGTTTTCTCAGCGAGAGAAGGCCAAAATGAACACTTCATGCAGAACTCCTGTATTTTGATGAAAACTCGCTGAAATCAAGCTGTAACTTCAAGTTTATGCATCTTTCTATGCTTTCAGGTTGAAACTTGACTGAAAACTCACTTTGAACAAAAGTTATGGCATTTTTGTATCACAGGTCACAAATAGCGTTTTCTCAGCGAGAGAAGGCCAAAATGAACACTTCATGCAGAACTCCTGTATTTTGATGAAAACTGACTGAAATCAAGCTGTAACTTCAAGTTTATGCATCTTTCTATGCTTTCAGGTTGAAACTTGACTGAAAACTCACTTTGAACAAAAGTTATGGCATTTTTGCATCACAGGTCACAAATAGTGTTTTCTCAGCGAGAGAAGGCCAAAATGAACACTTCATGCAGAACTCCTGTATTTTGATGAAAACTCACTGAAATCAAGTTGTAACTTCAAGTTTATGCATCTTTCTATGCTTTCAGGTTGAAACTTGACTGAAAACTCACTTTGAACAAAAGTTATGGCATTTTTGTATCACAGGTCACAAATAGTGTTTTCTCAGCGAGAGAAGGCCAAAATGAACACTTCATGCAGAACTCCTGTATTTTGATGAAAACTCACTGAAATCAAGCTGTAACTTCAAGTTTATGCATCTTTCTATGCTTTCAGGTTGAAACTTGACTGAAAACTCACTTTGAACAAAAGTTATGGCATTTTTGTATCACAGGTCACGAATAGCGTTTTCTCAGCGAGAGAAGGCCAAAATGAACACTTCATGCAGAACTCCTGTATTTTGATGAAAACTCACTGAAATCAAGCTGTAACTTCAAGTTTATGCATCTTTCTATGCTTTCAGGTTGAAACTTGACTGAAAACTCACTTTGAACAAAAGTTATGGCATTTTTGTTTCACAGGTCACAAATAGTGTTTTCTCAGCGAGAGAAGGCCAAAATGAACACTTCATGCAGAACTCCTGTATTTTGATGAAAACTCACTGAAATCAAGCTGTAACTTCAAGTTTATGCATCTTTCTTTGCTTTCAGGTTGAAACTTGACTGAAAACTCACTTTGAACAAAAGTTATGGCATTTTTGTATCAAAGGTCACAAATAGTGTTTTCTCAGCGAGAGAAGGCCAAAATGAACACTTCATGCAGAACTCCTGTATTTTGATGAAAACTCACTGAAATCAAGCTGTAACTTCAAGTTTATGCATCTTTCTATGCTTTCAGGTTGAAACTTGACTGAAAACTCACTTTGAACAAAAGTTATGGCATTTTTGTATCACAGGTCACAAATAGTGTTTTCTCAGCGAGAGAAGGCCAAAATGAACACTTCATGCAGAACTCCTGTATTTTGATGAAAACTCACTGAAATCAAGCTGTAACTTCAAGTTTATGCATCTTTCTATGCTTTCAGGTTGAAACTTGACTGAAAACTCACTTTGAACAAAAGTTATGGCATTTTTGTATCACAGGTCACAAATAGTGTTTTCTCAGCGAGCGAAGGCCAAAATGAACACTTCATGCAGAACTCCTGTATTTTGATGAAAACTCACTGAAATCAAGTTGTAACTTCAAGTTTATGCATCTTTCTATGCTTTCAGGTTGAAACTTGACTGAAAACTCACTTTGAACAAAAGTTATGGCTGTTCTGTGTCGCAGGTCACAAATAGCGTTTTCTCAGCGAGAGAAGGCCAAAATGAACACTTCATGCAGAACTCCTGTATTTTGATGAAAACTCACTGAAATCAAGCTGTATCTTCAAGTTTATGCATCTTTCTATGCTTTCAGGTTGAAACTTGACTGAAAACTCACTTTGAACAAAAGTTATGGCTGTTCTGTGTCGCAGGTCACAAATAGCGTTTTCTCAGCGAGAGAAGGCCAAAATGAACACTTCATGCAGAACTCCTGTATTTTGATGAAAACTGACTGAAATCAAGCTGTAACTTCAAGTTTATGCATCTTTCTATGCTTTCAGGTTGAAACTTGACTGAAAACTCACTTTGAACAAAAGTTATGGCTGTTCTGTGTCGCAGGTCACAAATAGCGTTTTCTCAGCGAGAGAAGGCCAAAATGAACACTTCATGCAGAACTCCTGTATTTTGATGAAAACTCACTGAAATCAAGCTGTAACTTCAAGTTTATGCATCTTTCTATGCTTTCAGGTTGAAACTTGACTGAAAACTCACTTTGAACAAAAGTTATGGCATTTTTGTATCACAGGTCACGAATAGCGTTTTCTCATCGAGAGAAGGCCAAAATGAACACTTCATGCAGAACTCCTGTATTTTGATGAAAACTCACTGAAATCAAGCTGTAACTTCAAGTTTATGCATCTTTCTATGCTTTCAGGTTTAAACTTGACTGAAAACTCACTTTGAACAAAAGTTATGGCATTTTTGTATCACAGGTCACAAATAGTGTTTTCTCAGCGAGAGAAGGCCAAAATGAACACTTCATGCAGAACTCCTGTATTTTGATGAAAACTCACTGAAATCAAGCTGTAACTTCAAGTTTATGCATCTTTCTATGCTTTCAGGTTGAAACTTGACTGAAAACTCACTTTGAACAAAAGTTATGGCATTTTTGTATCACAGGTCACAAATAGCGTTTTCTCAGCGAGAGAAGGCCAAAATGAACACTTCATGCAGAACTCCTGTATTTTGATGAAAACTCACTGAAATCAAGCTGTAACTTCAAGTTTATGCATCTTTCTATGCTTTCAGGTTGAAACTTGACTGAAAACTCACTTTGAACAAAAGTTATGGCTGTTCTGTGTCGCAGGTCACAAATAGCGTTTTCTCAGCGAGAGAAGGCCAAAATGAACACTTCATGCAGAACTCCTGTATTTTGATGAAAACTCACTGAAATCAAGCTGTAACTTCAAGTTTATGCATCTTTCTATGCTTTCAGGTTGAAACTTGACTGAAAACTCACTTTGAACAAAAGTTATGGCATTTTTGTATCACAGGTCACAAATAGTGTTTTCTAAGCGAGAGAAGGCCAAAATGAACACTTCATGCAGAACTCCTGTATTTTGATGAAAACTCACTGAAATCAAGCTGTAACTTCAAGTTTATGCATTTTTCTATGCTTTCAGGTTGAAACTTGACTGAAAACTCACTTTGAACAAAAGTTATGGCATTTTTGTATCACAGGTCACAAATACCGTTTTCTCAGCGAGAGAAGGCCAAAATGAACACTTCATGCAGAACTCCTGTATTTTGATGAAAACTCACTGAAATCAAGCTGTAACTTCAAGTTTATGCATCTTTCTATGCTTTCAGGTTGAAACTTGACTGAAAACTCACTTTGAACAAAAGTTATGGCATTTTTGTATCACAGGTCACAAATAGTGTTTTCTAAGCGAGAGAAGGCCAAAATGAACACTTCATGCAGAACTCCTGTATTTTGATGAAAACTCACTGAAATCAAGCTGTAACTTCAAGTTTATGCATCTTTCTATGCTTTCAGGTTGAAACTTGACTGAAAACTCACTTTGAACAAAAGTTATGGCTGTTCTGTGTCGCAGGTCACAAATAGCGTTTTCTCAGCGAGAGAAGGCCAAAATCAACACTTCATGCAGAACTCCTGTATTTTGATGAAAACTCACTGAAATCAAGCTGTATCTTCAAGTTTATGCATCTTTCTATGCTTTCAGGTTGAAACTTGACTGAAAACTCACTTTGAACAAAAGTTATGGCATTTTTGTTTCACAGGTCACAAATAGTGTTTTCTCAGCGAGAGAAGGACAAAATGAACACTTCATGCAGAACTCCTGTATTTTGATGAAAACTCACTGAAATCAAGCTGTAACTTCAAGTTTATGCATCTTTCTATGCTTTCAGGTTGAAACTTGACTGAAAACTCACTTTGAACAAAAGTTATGGCATTTTTGTATCACAGGTCACGAATAGCGTTTTCTCAGCAAGAGAAGGCCAAAATGAACACTTCATGCAGAACTCCTGTATTTTGATGAAAACTGACTGAAATCAAGATGTAACTTCAAGTTTATGCATCTTTCTATGCTTTCAGGTTGAAACATGACTGAAAACTCACTTTGAACAAAAGTTATGGCATTTTTGTATCACAGGTAACAAATAGTGTTTTCTCAGCGAGAGAAGGCCAAAATGAACACTTCATGCAGAACTCCTGTATTTTGATGAAAACTCACTGAAATCAAGCTGTAACTTCAAGTTTATGCATCTTTCTATGCTTTCAGGTTGAAACTTGACTGAAAACTCACTTTGAACAAAAGTTATGGCATTTTTGTATCACAGGTCACAAATAGCGTTTTCTCAGCGAGAGAAGGCCAAAATGAACACTTCATGCAGAACTCCTGTATTTTGATGAAAACTCACTGAAATCAAGCTGTAACTTCAAGTTGATGCATCTTTCTATGCGTTCAGGTTGAAACTTGACTGAAAACTCACTTTGAACAAAAGTTATGGCATTTTTGTATCACAGGTCACAAATAGCGTTTTCTCAGCGAGAGAAGGCCAAAATGAACACTTCATGCAGAACTCCTGTATTTTGATGAAAACTCACTGAAATCAAGCTGTAACTTCAAGTTTATGCATCTTTCTATGCTTTCAGGTTGAAACTTGACTGAAAACTCACTTTGAACAAAAGTTATGGCATTTTTGTATCACAGGTCACAAATAGTGTTTTCTCAGCGAGAGAAGGCCAAAATGAACACTTCATGCAGAACTCCTGTATTTTGATGAAAACTCACTGAAATCAAGCTGTAACTTCAAGTTTATGCATCTTTCTATGCTTTCAGGTTGAAACTTGACTGAAAACTCACTTTGAACAAAAGTTATGGCATTTTTGTATCACAGGTCACAAATAGCGTTTTCTCAGCGAGAGAAGGCCAAAATGAACACTTCATGCAGAACTCCTGTATTTTGATGAAAACTGACTGAAATCAAGCTGTAACTTCAAGTTTATGCATCTTTCTATGCTTTCAGGTTGAAACTTGACTGAAAACTCACTTTGAACAAAAGTTATGGCATTTTTGCATCACAGGTCACAAATAGTGTTTTCTCAGCGAGAGAAGGCCAAAATGAACACTTCATGCAGAACTCCTGTATTTTGATGAAAACTCACTGAAATCAAGTTGTAACTTCAAGTTTATGCATCTTTCTATGCTTTCAGGTTGAAACTTGACTGAAAACTCACTTTGAACAAAAGTTATGGCATTTTTGTATCACAGGTCACAAATAGTGTTTTCTCAGCGAGAGAAGGCCAAAATGAACACTTCATGCAGAACTCCTGTATTTTGATGAAAACTCACTGAAATCAAGCTGTAACTTCAAGTTCATGCATCTTTCTATGCTTTCAGGTTGAAACTTGACTGAAAACTCACTTTGAACAAAAGTTATGGCATTTTTGTTTCACAGGTCACAAATAGTGTTTTCTCAGCGAGAGAAGGCCAAAATGAACACTTCATGCAGAACTCCTGTATTTTGATGAAAACTGACTGAAATCAAGCTGTAACTTCAAGTTTATGCATCTTTCTATGCTTTCAGGTTGAAACATGACTGAAAACTCACTTTGAACAAAAGTTATGGCATTTTTGTATCACAGGTCACAAATAGTGTTTTCTCAGCGAGAGAAGGCCAAAATGAACACTTCATGCAGAACTCCTGTATTTTGATGAAAACTCACTGAAATCAAGCTGTAACTTCAAGTTTATGCATCTTTCTATGCTTTCAGGTTGAAACTTGACTGAAAACTCACTTTGAACAAAAGTTATGGCATTTTTGTATCACAGGTCACAAATAGCGTTTTATCAGCGAGAGAAGGCCAAAATGAACACTTCATGCAGAACTCCTGTATTTTGATGAAAACTCACTGAAATCAAGCTGTAACTTCAAGTTGATGCATCTTTCTATGCTTTCAGGTTGAAACTTGACTGAAAACTCACTTTGAACAAAAGTTATGGCATTTTTGTATCACAGGTCACAAATAGTGTTTTCTCAGCGAGAGAAGGCCAAAATGACCACTTCATGCAGAACTCCTGTATTTTGATGAAAACTCACTGAAATCAAGCTGTAACTTCAAGTTTATGCATCTTTCTATGCTTTCAGGTTGAAACTTGACTGAAAACTCACTTTGAACAAAAGTTATGGCATTTTTGTATCACAGGTCACAAATAGCGTTTTCTCAGCGAGAGAAGGCCAAAATGAACACTTCATGCAGAACTCCTGTATTTTGATGAAAACTCACTGAAATCAAGCTGTAACTTCAAGTTTATGCATCTTTCTATGCTTTCAGGTTGAAACTTGACTGAAAACTCACTTTGAACAAAAGTTATGGCATTTTTCTATCACAGGTCACAAATAGCGTTTTCTCAGCGAGAGAAGGCCAAAATGAACACTTCATGCAGAACTCCTGTATTTTGATGAAAACTCACTGAAATCAAGCTGTAACTTCAAGTTTATGCATCTTTCTATGCTTTCAGGTTGAAACTTGACTGAAAACTCACTTTGAACAAAAGTTATGGCTGTTCTGTGTCGCAGGTCACAAATAGCGTTTTCTCAGCGAGAGAAGGCCAAAATGAACACTTCATGCAGAACTCCTGTATTTTGATGAAAACTCACTGAAATCAAGCTGTAACTTCAAGTTTATGCATCTTTCTATGCTTTCAGGTTGAAACTTGACTGAAAACTCACTTTGAACAAAAGTTATGGCATTTTTGTATCACAGGTCACGAATAGCGTTTTCTCAGCAAGAGAAGGCCAAAATGAACACTTCATGCAGAACTCCTGTATTTTGATGAAAACTGACTGAAATCAAGATGTAACTTCAAGTTTATGCATCTTTCTATGCTTTCAGGTTGAAACATGACTGAAAACTCACTTTGAACAAAAGTTATGGCATTTTTGTATCACAGGTCACAAATAGTGTTTTCTCAGCGAGAGAAGGCCAAAATGAACACTTCATGCAGAACTCCTGTATTTTGATGAAAACTCACTGAAATCAAGCTGTAACTTCAAGTTTATGCATCTTTCTATGCTTTCAGGTTGAAACTTGACTGAAAACTCACTTTGAACAAAAGTTATGGCATTTTTGTATCACAGGTCACAAATAGCGTTTTCTCAGCGAGAGAAGGCCAAAATGAACACTTCATGCAGAACTCCTGTATTTTGATGAAAACTCACTGAAATCAAGCTGTAACTTCAAGTTGATGCATCTTTCTATGCGTTCAGGTTGAAACTTGACTGAAAACTCACTTTGAACAAAAGTTATGGCATTTTTGTATCACAGGTCACAAATAGCGTTTTCTCAGCGAGAGAAGGCCAAAATGAACACTTCATGCAGAACTCCTGTATTTTGATGAAAACTCACTGAAATCAAGCTGTAACTTCAAGTTTATGCATCTTTCTATGCTTTCAGGTTGAAACTTGACTGAAAACTCACTTTGAACAAAAGTTATGGCATTTTTGTATCACAGGTCACAAATAGTGTTTTCTCAGCGAGAGAAGGCCAAAATGAACACTTCATGCAGAACTCCTGTATTTTGATGAAAACTGACTGAAATCAAGCTGTAACTTCAAGTTTATGCATCTTTCTATGCTTTCAGGTTGAAACTTGACTGAAAACTCACTTTGAACAAAAGTTATGGCATTTTTGTATCACAGGTCACAAATAGCGTTTTCTCAGCGAGAGAAGGCCAAAATGAACACTTCATGCAGAACTCCTGTATTTTGATGAAAACTGACTGAAATCAAGCTGTAACTTCAAGTTTATGCATCTTTCTATGCTTTCAGGTTGAAACTTGACTGAAAACTCACTTTGAACAAAAGTTATGGCATTTTTGCATCACAGGTCACAAATAGTGTTTTCTCAGCGAGAGAAGGCCAAAATGAACACTTCATGCAGAACTCCTGTATTTTGATGAAAACTCACTGAAATCAAGTTGTAACTTCAAGTTTATGCATCTTTCTATGCTTTCAGGTTGAAACTTGACTGAAAACTCACTTTGAACAAAAGTTATGGCATTTTTGTATCACAGGTCACAAATAGTGTTTTCTCAGCGAGAGAAGGCCAAAATGAACACTTCATGCAGAACTCCTGTATTTTGATGAAAACTCACTGAAATCAAGCTGTAACTTCAAGTTTATGCATCTTTCTATGCTTTCAGGTTGAAACTTGACTGAAAACTCACTTTGAACAAAAGTTATGGCATTTTTGTTTCACAGGTCACAAATAGTGTTTTCTCAGCGAGAGAAGGCCAAAATGAACACTTCATGCAGAACTCCTGTATTTTGATGAAAACTGACTGAAATCAAGCTGTAACTTCAAGTTTATGCATCTTTCTATGCTTTCAGGTTGAAACATGACTGAAAACTCACTTTGAACAAAAGTTATGGCATTTTTGTATCACAGGTCACAAATAGTGTTTTCTCAGCGAGAGAAGGCCAAAATGAACACTTCATGCAGAACTCCTGTATTTTGATGAAAACTCACTGAAATCAAGCTGTAACTTCAAGTTTATGCATCTTTCTATGCTTTCAGGTTGAAACTTGACTGAAAACTCACTTTGAACAAAAGTTATGGCATTTTTGTATCACAGGTCACAAATAGCGTTTTCTCAGCGAGAGAAGGCCAAAATGAACACTTCATGCAGAACTCCTGTATTTTGATGAAAACTCACTGAAATCAAGCTGTAACTTCAAGTTGATGCATCTTTCTATGCTTTCAGGTTGAAACTTGACTGAAAACTCACTTTGAACAAAAGTTATGGCATTTTTGTATCACAGGTCACAAATAGTGTTTTCTCAGCGAGAGAAGGCCAAAATGAACACTTCATGCAGAACTCCTGTATTTTGATGAAAACTGACTGAAATCAAGCTGTAACTTCAAGTTTATGCATCTTTCTATGCTTTCAGGTTGAAACATGACTGAAAACTCACTTTGAACAAAAGTTATGGCATTTTTGTATCACAGGTCACAAATAGTGTTTTCTCAGCGAGAGAAGGCCAAAATGAACACTTCATGCAGAACTCCTGTATTTTGATGAAAACTCACTGAAATCAAGCTGTAACTTCAAGTTTATGCATCTTTCTATGCTTTCAGGTTGAAACTTGACTGAAAACTCACTTTGAACAAAAGTTATGGCATTTTTGTATCACAGGTCACAAATAGCGTTTTCTCAGCGAGAGAAGGCCAAAATGAACACTTCATGCAGAACTCCTGTATTTTGATGAAAACTCACTGAAATCAAGCTGTAACTTCAAGTTGATGCATCTTTCTATGCTTTCAGGTTGAAACTTGACTGAAAACTCACTTTGAACAAAAGTTATGGCATTTTTGTATCACAGGTCACAAATAGTGTTTTCTCAGCGAGAGAAGGCCAAAATGACCACTTCATGCAGAACTCCTGTATTTTGATGAAAACTCACTGAAATCAAGCTGTAACTTCAAGTTTATGCATCTTTCTATGCTTTCAGGTTGAAACTTGACTGAAAACTCACTTTGAACAAAAGTTATGGCATTTTTGTATCACAGGTCACAAATAGCGTTTTCTCAGCGAGAGAAGGCCAAAATGAACACTTCATGCAGAACTCCTGTATTTTGATGAAAACTCACTGAAATCAAGCTGTAACTTCAAGTTTATGCATCTTTCTATGCTTTCAGGTTGAAACTTGACTGAAAACTCACTTTGAACAAAAGTTATGGCATTTTTCTATCACAGGTCACAAATAGCGTTTTCTCAGCGAGAGAAGGCCAAAATGAACACTTCATGCAGAACTCCTGTATTTTGATGAAAACTCACTGAAATCAAGCTGTAACTTCAAGTTTATGCATCTTTCTATGCTTTCAGGTTGAAACTTGACTGAAAACTCACTTTGAACAAAAGTTATGGCTGTTCTGTGTCGCAGGTCACAAATAGCGTTTTCTCAGCGAGAGAAGGCCAAAATGAACACTTCATGCAGAACTCCTGTATTTTGATGAAAACTCACTGAAATCAAGCTGTAAATTCAAATTTATGCATCTTTCTATGCTTTCAGGTTGAAACTTGACTGAAAACTCACTTTGAACAAAAGTTATGGCATTTTTGTATCACAGGTCACAAATAGTGTTTTCTCAGCGAGAGAAGGCCAAAATGAACACTTCATGCAGAACTCCTGTATTTTGATGAAAACTCACTGAAATCAAGTTGTAACTTCAAGTTTATGCATCTTTCTATGCTTTCAGGTTGAAACTTGACTGAAAACTCACTTTGAACAAAAGTTTTGGCTGTTCTGTGTCGCAGGTCACAAATAGCGTTTTCTCAGCGAGAGAAGGCCAAAATGAACACTTCATGCAGAACTCCTGTATTTTGATGAAAACTCACTGAAATCAAGCTGTATCTTCAAGTTTATGCATCTTTCTATGCTTTCAGGTTGAAACTTGACTGAAAACTCACTTTGAACAAAAGTTATGGCATTTTTGTTTCACAGGTCACAAATAGTGTTTTCTCAGCGAGAGAAGGCCAAAATGAACACTTCATGCAGAACTCCTGTATTTTGATGAAAACTCACTGAAATCAAGCTGTAACTTCAAGTTTATGCATCTTTCTATGCTTTCAGGTTGAAACTTGACTGAAAACTCACTTTGAACAAAAGTTATGGCATTTTTGTATCACAGGTCACAAATGGCGTTTTCTCAGCGAGAGAAGGCCAAAATGAACACTTCATGCAGAACTCCTGTATTTTGATGAAAACTCACTGAAATCAAGCTGTAACTTCAAGTTTATGCATCTTTCTATGCTTTCAGGTTGAAACTTGACTGAAAACTCACTTTGAACAAAAGTTATGGCATTTTTGTATCACAGGTCACAAATAGTGTTTTCTCAGCGAGAGAAGGCCAAAATGAACACTTCATGCAGAACTCCTGTATTTTGATGAAAACTCACTGAAATCAAGCTGTAACTTCAAGTTTATGCATCTTTCTATGCTTTCAGGTTGAAACTTGACTGAAAACTCACTTTGAACAAAAGTTATGGCATTTTTCTATCACAGGTCACAAATAGTGTTTTCTCAGCGAGAGAAGACCAAAATGACCACTTCATGCAGAACTCCTGTATTTTGATGAAAACTCACTGAAATCAAGCTGTAACTTCAAGTTTATGCATCTTTCTATGCTTTCAGGTTGAAACTTGACTGAAAACTCACTTTGAACAAAAGTTATGGCTGTTCTGTGTCGCAGGTCACAAATAGCGTTTTCTCAGCGAGAGACGGCCAGAATGAACACTTCATGCAGAACTCCTGTATTTTGATGAAAACTCACTGAAATCAAGCTGTAACTTCAAGTTTATGCATCTTTCTATGCTTTCAGGTTGAAACTTGACTGAAAACTCACTTTGAACAAAAGTTATGGCATTTTTGTATCACAGGTCACAAATAGTGTTTTCTCAGCGAGAGAAGGCCAAAATGAACACTTCATGCAGAACTCCTGTATTTTGATGAAAACTCACTGAAATCAAGTTGTAACTTCAAGTTTATGCATCTTTCTATGCTTTCAGGTTGAAACTTGACTGAAAACTCACTTTGAACAAAAGTTATGGCATTTTTGTATCACAGGTCACAAATAGCGTTTTCTCAGCGAGAGAAGGCCAAAATGAACACTTCATGCAGAACTCCTGTATTTTAATGAAAACTCACTGAAATCAAGCTGTAACTTCAAGTTTTTGCATCTTTCTATGCTTTCAGGTTAAAACTTGACTGAAAACTCACTTTGAACAAAAGTTATGGCTGTTCTGTGTCGCAGGTCACAAATAGCGTTTTCTCAGCGAGAGACGGCCAAAATGAACACTTCATGCAGAACTCCTGTATTTTGATGAAAACTCACTGAAATCAAGCTGTAACTTCAAGTTTATGCATCTTTCTATGCTTTCAGGTTGAAACTTGACTGAAAACTCACTTTGAACAAAAGTTATGGCATTTTTGTATCACAGGTCACAAATAGTGTTTTCTCAGCGAGAGAAGGCCAAAATGAACACTTCATGCAGAACTCCTGTATTTTGATGAAAACTCACTGAAATCAAGTTGTAACTTCAAGTTTATGCATCTTTCTATGCTTTCAGGTTGAAACTTGACTGAAAACTCACTTTGAACAAAAGTTATGGCATTTTTGTATCACAGGTCACAAATAGCGTTTTCTCAGCGAGAGAAGGCCAAAATGAACACTTCATGCAGAACTCCTGTATTTTAATGAAAACTCACTGAAATCAAGCTGTAACTTCAAGTTTATGCATCTTTCTATGCTTTCAGGTTGAAACTTGACTGAAAACTCACTTTGAACAAAAGTTATGGCATTTTTGTATCACAGGTCACAAATAGTGTTTTCTAAGCGAGAGAAGGCCAAAATGAACACTTCATGCAGAACTCCTGTATTTTGATGAAAACTCACTGAAATCAAGCTGTAACTTCAAGTTTATGCATCTTTCTATGCTTTCAGGTTGAAACTTGACTGAAAACTCACTTTGAACAAAAGTTATGGCATTTTTGTATCACAGGTCACAAATAGCGTTTTCTCAGCGAGAGAAGGCCAAAATGAACACTTCATGCAGAACTCCTGTATTTTGATGAAAACTCACTGAAATCAAGCTGTAACTTCAAGTTTATGCATCTTTCTATGCTTTCAGGTTGAAACTTGACTGAAAACTCACTTTGAACAAAAGTTATGGCATTTTTGTATCACAGGTCACAAATAGCGTTTTCTCAGCGAGAGAAGGCCAAAATGAACACTTCATGCAGAACTCCTGTATTTTGATGAAAACTCACTGAAATCAAGCTGTAACTTTAAGTTTATGCATCTTTCTATGCTTTCAGGTTGAAACTTGACTGAAAACTCACTTTGAACAAAAGTTATGGCATTTTTGTATCACAGGTCACAAATAGTGTTTTCTCAGCGAGAGAAGGCCAAAATGAACACTTCATGCAGAACTCCTGTATTTTGATGAAAACTCACTGAAATCAAGTTGTAACTTCAAGTTTATGCATCTTTCTATGCTTTCAGGTTGAAACTTGACTGAAAACTCACTTTGAACAAAAGTTATGGCATTTTTGTATCACAGGTCACAAATAGTGTTTTCTCAGCGAGAGAAGGCCAAAATGAACACTTCATGCAGAACTCCTGTATTTTGATGAAAACTCACTGAAATCAAGCTGTATCTTCAAGTTTATGCATCTTTCTATGCTTTCAGGTTGAAACTTGACTGAAAACTCACTTTGAACAAAAGTTATGGCATTTTTGTTTCACAGGTCACAAATAGTGTTTTCTCAGCGAGAGAAGGCCAAAATGAACACTTCATGCAGAACTCCTGTATTTTGATGAAAACTGACTGAAATCAAGCTGTAACTTCAAGTTTATGCATCTTTCTATGCTTTCAGGTTGAAACATGACTGAAAACTCACTTTGAACAAAAGTTATGGCATTTTTGTATCAGAGGTCACAAATAGTGTTTTCTCAGCGAGAGAAGGCCAAAATGAACACTTCATGCAGAACTCCTGTATTTTGATGAAAACTCACTGAAATCAAGCTGTAACTTCAAGTTTATGCATCTTTCTATGCTTTCAGGTTGAAACTTGACTGAAAACTCACTTTGAACAAAAGTTATGGCATTTTTGTATCACAGGTCACAAATAGCGTTTTCTCAGCGAGAGAAGGCCAAAATGAACACTTCATGCAGAACTCCTGTATTTTGATGAAAACTCACTGAAATCAAGCTGTAACTTCAAGTTTATGCATCTTTCTATGCTTTCAGGTTGAAACTTGACTGAAAACTCACTTTGAACAAAAGTTATGGCTGTTCTGTGTCGCAGGTCACAAATAGCGTTTTCTCAGCGAGAGAAGGCCAAAATGAACACTACATGCAGAACTCCTGTATTTTGATGAAAACTCACTGAAATCAAGCTGTATCTTCAAGTTTATGCATCTTTCTATGCTTTCAGGTTGAAACTTGACTGAAAACTCACTTTGAACAAAAGTTATGGCATTTTTGTATCACAGGTCACAAATAGTGTTTTCTCAGCGAGAGAAGGCCAAAATGAACACTTCATGCAGAACTCCTGTATTTTGATGAAAACTCACTGAAATCAAGTTGTAACTTCAAGTTTATGCATCTTTCTATGCTTTCAGGTTGAAACTTGACTGAAAACTCACTTTGAACAAAAGTTTTGGCTGTTCTGTGTCGCAGGTCACAAATAGCGTTTTCTCAGCGAGAGAAGGCCAAAATGAACACTTCATGCAGAACTCCTGTATTTTGATGAAAACTCACTGAAATCAAGCTGTATCTTCAAGTTTATGCATCTTTCTATGCTTTCAGGTTGAAACTTGACTGAAAACTCACTTTGAACAAAAGTTATGGCATTTTTGTTTCACAGGTCACAAATAGTGTTTTCTCAGCGAGAGAAGGCCAAAATGAACACTTCATGCAGAACTCCTGTATTTTGATGAAAACTCACTGAAATCAAGCTGTAACTTCAAGTTTATGCATCTTTCTATGCTTTCAGGTTGAAACTTGACTGAAAACTCACTTTGAACAAAAGTTATGGCATTTTTGTATCACAGGTCACAAATAGTGTTTTCTCAGCGAGAGAAGGCCAAAATGAACACTTCATGCAGAACTCCTGTATTTTGATGAAAACTCACTGAAATCAAGCTGTAACTTCAAGTTTATGCATCTTTCTATGCTTTCAGGTTGAAACTTGACTGAAAACTCACTTTGAACAAAAGTTATGGCATTTTTGTATCACAGGTCACAAATGGCGTTTTCTCAGCGAGAGAAGGCCAAAATGAACACTTCATGCAGAACTCCTGTATTTTGATGAAAACTCACTGAAATCAAGCTGTAACTTCAAGTTTATGCATCGTTCTATGCTTTCAGGTTGAAACTTGACTGAAAACTCACTTTGAACAAAAGTTATGGCATTTTTGTATCACAGGTCACAAATAGTGTTTTCTCAGCGAGAGAAGGCCAAAATGAACACTTCATGCAGAACTCCTGTATTTTGATGAAAACTCACTGAAATCAAGCTGTAACTTCAAGTTTATGCATCTTTCTATGCTTTCAGGTTGAAACTTGACTGAAAACTCACTTTGAACAAAAGTTATGGCATTTTTGTATCACAGGTCACAAATAGCGTTTTCTCAGCGAGAGAAGACCAAAATGAACACTTCATGCAGAACTCCTGTATTTTGATGAAAACTCACTGAAATCAAGCTGTAACTTTAAGTTTATGCATCTTTCTATGCTTTCAGGTTGAAACTTGACTGAAAACTCACTTTGTACAAAAGTTATGGCATTTTTGTATCACAGGTCACAAATAGTGTTTTCTCAGCGAGAAAAGGCCAAAATGAACACTTCATGCAGAACTCCTGTATTTTGATGAAAACTCACTGAAATCAAGTTGTAACTTCAAGTTTATGCATCTTTCTATGCTTTCAGGTTGAAACTTGACTGAAAACTCACTTTGAACAAAAGTTATGGCATTTTTGTATCACAGGTCACAAATAGTGTTTTCTCAGCGAGAGAAGGCCAAAATGAACACTTCATGCAGAACTCCTGTATTTTGATGAAAACTCACTGAAATCAAGCTGTAACTTCAAGTTTATGCATCTTTCTATGCTTTCAGGTTGAAACTTGACTGAAAACTCACTTTGAACAAAAGTTATGGCATTTTTGTTTCACAGGTCACAAATAGTGTTTTCTCAGCGAGAGAAGGCCAAAATGAACACTTCATGCAGAACTCCTGTATTTTGATGAAAACTGACTGAAATCAAGCTGTAACTTCAAGTTTATGCATCTTTCTATGCTTTCAGGTTGAAACATGACTGAAAACTCACTTTGAACAAAAGTTATGGCATTTTTGTATCACAGGTCACAAATAGTGTTTTCTCAGCGAGAGAAGGCCAAAATGAACACTTCATGCAAAACTCCTGTATTTTGATGAAAACTCACTGAAATCAAGCTGTAACTTCAAGTTTATGCATCTTTCTATGCTTTCAGGTTGAAACTTGACTCAAAACTCACTTTGAACAAAAGTTATGGCATTTTTGTATCACAGGTCACAAATAGCGTTTTCTCAGCGAGAGAAGGCCAAAATGAACACTTCATGCAGAACTCCTGTATTTTGATGAAAACTCACTGAAATCAAGCTGTAACTTCAAGTTTATGCATCTTTCTATGCTTTCAGGTTGAAACTTGACTGAAAACTCACTTTGAACAAAAGTTATGGCATATTTGTTTCACAGGTCACAAATAGTGTTTTCTCAGCGAGAGAAGGCCAAAATGAACACTTCATGCAGAACTCCTGTATTTTGATGAAAACTCACTGAAATCAAGCTGTAACTTCAAGTTTATGCATCTTTCTATGCTTTCAGGTTGAAACTTGACTGAAAACTCACTTTGAACAAAAGTTATGGCATTTTTGTTTCACAGGTCACAAATAGTGTTTTCTCAGCGAGAGAAGGCCAAAATGAACACTTCATGCAGAACTCCTGTATTTTGATGAAAACTGACTGAAATCAAGCTGTAACTTAAAGTTTATGCATCTTTCTATGCTTTCAGGTTGAAACATGACTGAAAACTCACTTTGAACAAAAGTTATGGCATTTTTGTATCACAGGTCACAAATAGTGTTTTCTCAGCGAGAGAAGGCCAAAATGAACACTTCATGCAGAACTCCTGTATTTTGATGAAAACTCACTGAAATCAAGCTGTAACTTCAAGTTTATGCATCTTTCTATGCTTTCAGGTTGAAACTTGACTGAAAACTCACTTTGAACAAAAGTTATGGCATTTTTGTATCACAGGTCACAAATAGCGTTTTCTCAGCGAGAGAAGGCCAAAATGAACACTTCATGCAGAACTCGTGTATTTTGATGAAAACTCACTGAAATCAAGCTGTAACTTCAAGTTTATGCATCTTTCTATGCTTTCAGGTTGAAACTTGACTGAAAACTCACTTTGAACAAAAGTTATGGCATTTTTCTATCACAGGTCACAAATAGTGTTTTCTCAGCGAGAGAAGGCCAAAATGAACACTTCATGCAGAACTCCTGTATTTTGATGAAAACTGACTGAAATCAAGCTGTAACTTCAAGTTTATGCATCTTTCTATGCTTTCAGGTTGAAACTTGACTGAAAACTCACTTTGAACAAAAGTTATGGCTGTTCTGTGTCGCAGGTCACAAATAGCGTTTTTTTCAGCGAGAGAAGGCCAAAATGAACACTTCATGCAGAACTCCTGTATTTTGATGAAAACTCACTGAAATCAAGCTGTATCTTCAAGTTTATGCATCTTTCTATGCTTTCAGGTTGAAACTTGACTGAAAACTCACTTTGAAAAAAAGTTATGGCATTTTTGTTTCACAGGTCACAAATAGTGTTTTCTCAGCGAGAGAAGGCCAAAATGAACACTTTGTGCAGAACTCCTGTATTGTGATGAAAACTCACTGAAATCAAGCTGTAACTTCAAGTTTATGCATCTTTCTATGCTTTCAGGTTGAAACTTGACTGAAAACTCACTTTGAACAAAAGTTATGGCATTTTTGTATCACAGGTCACAAATAGTGTTTTCTCAGCGAGAGAAGGCCAAAATGAACACTTCATGCAGAACTCCTGTATTTTGATGAAAACTCACTGAAATCAAGCTGTAACTTCAAGTTTATGCATCTTTCTATGCTTTCAGGTTGAAACTTGACTGAAAACTCACTTTGAACAAAAGTTATGGCATTTTTGTATCACAGGTCACAAATAGTGTTTTCTCAGCGAGAGAAGGCCAAAATGAACACTTCATGCAGAACTCCTGTATTTTGATGAAAACTCACTGAAATCAAGCTGTAACTTCAAGTTTATGCATCTTTCTATGCTTTCAGGTTGAAACTTGACTGAAAACTCACTTTGAACAAAAGTTATGGCATTTTTGTATCACAGGTCACAAATAGCGTTTTCTCAGCGAGAGAAGACCAAAATGAACACTTCATGCAGAACTCCTGTATTTTGATGAAAACTCACTGAAATCAAGCTGTAACTTTAAGTTTATGCATCTTTCTATGCTTTCAGGTTGAAACTTGACTGAAAACTCACTTTGAACAAAAGTGATGGCATTTTTGTATCACAGGTCACAAATAGTGTTTTCTCAGCGAGAAAAGGCCAAAATGAACACTTCATGCAGAACTCCTGTATTTTGATGAAAACTCACTGAAATCAAGTTGTAACTTCAAGTTTATGCATCTTTCTATGCTTTCAGGTTGAAACTTGACTGAAAACTCACTTTGAACAAAAGTTATGGCATTTTTGTATCACATGTCACAAATAGTGTTTTCTCAGCGAGAGAAGGCCAAAATGAACACTTCATGCAGAACTCCTGTATTTTGATGAAAACTCACTGAAATCAAGCTGTAACTTCAAGTTTATGCATCTTTCTATGCTTTCAGGTTGAAACTTGACTGAAAACTCACTTTGAACAAAAGTTATGGCATTTTTGTTTCACAGGTCACAAATAGTGTTTTCTCAGCGAGAGAAGGCCAAAATGAACACTTCATGCAGAACTCCTGTATTTTGATGAAAACTGACTGAAATCAAGCTGTAACTTCAAGTTTATGCATCTTTCTATGCTTTCAGGTTGAAACATGACTGAAAACTCACTTTGAACAAAAGTTATGGCATTTTTGTATCACAGGTCACAAATAGCGCTTTCTCAGCGAGAGAAGGCCAAAATGAACACTTCATGCAAAACTCCTGTATTTTGATGAAAACTCACTCAAATCAAGCTGTAACTTCAAGTTTATGCATCTTTCTATGCTTTCAGGTTGAAACTTGACTGAAAACTCACTTTGAACAAAAGTTATGGCATTTTTGTATCACAGGTCACAAATAGCGTTTTCTCAGCGAGAGAAGGCCAAAATGAACACTTCATGCAGAACTCCTGTATTTTGATGAAAACTCACTGAAATCAAGCTGTAACTTCAAGTTTATGCATCTTTCTATGCTTTCAGGTTGAAACTTGACTGAAAACTCACTTTGTACAAAAGTTATGGCATTTTTGTTTCACAGGTCACAAATAGTGTTTTCTCAGCGAGAGAAGGCCAAAATGAACACTTCATGCAGAACTCCTGTATTTTGATGAAAACTCACTGAAATCAAGCTGTAACTTCAAGTTTATGCATCTTTCTATGCTTTCAGGTTGAAACTTGACTGAAAACTCACTTTGAACAAAAGTTATGGCATTTTTGTATCACAGGTCACAAATAGTGTTTTCTCAGCGAGAGAAGGCCAAAATGAATACTTCATGCAGAACTCCTGTATTTTGATGAAAACTCACTGAAATCAAGCTGTAACTTCAAGTTTATGCATCTTTCTATGCTTTCAGGTTGAAACTTGACTGAAAACTCACTTTGAACAAAAGTTATGGCATTTTTGTATCACAGGTCACAAATAGCGTTTTCTCAGCGAGAGAAGACCAAAATGAACACTTCATGCAGAACTCCTGTATTTTGATGAAAACTCACTGAAATCAAGCTGTAACTTTAAGTTTATGCATCTTTCTATGCTTTCAGGTTGAAACTTGACTGAAAACTCACTTTGAACAAAAGTGATGGCATTTTTGTATCACAGGTCACAAATAGTGTTTTCTCAGCGAGAAAAGGCCAAAATGAACACTTCATGCAGAACTCCTGTATTTTGATGAAAACTCACTGAAATCAAGTTGTAACTTCAAGTTTATGCATCTTTCTATGCTTTCAGGTTGAAACTTGACTGAAAACTCACTTTGAACAAAAGTTATGGCATTTTTGTATCACATGTCACAAATAGTGTTTTCTCAGCGAGAGAAGGCCAAAATGAACACTTCATGCAGAACTCCTGTATTTTGATGAAAACTCACTGAAATCAAGCTGTAACTTCAAGTTTATGCATCTTTCTATGCTTTCAGGTTGAAACTTGACTGAAAACTCACTTTGAACAAAAGTTATGGCATTTTTGTTTCACAGGTCACAAATAGTGTTTTCTCAGCGAGAGAAGGCCAAAATGAACACTTCATGCAGAACTCCTGTATTTTGATGAAAACTGACTGAAATCAAGCTGTAACTTCAAGTTTATGCATCTTTCTATGCTTTCAGGTTGAAACATGACTGAAAACTCACTTTGAACAAAAGTTATGGCATTTTTGTATCACAGGTCACAAATAGCGCTTTCTCAGCGAGAGAAGGCCAAAATGAACACTTCATGCAAAACTCCTGTATTTTGATGAAAACTCACTCAAATCAAGCTGTAACTTCAAGTTTATGCATCTTTCTATGCTTTCAGGTTGAAACTTGACTGAAAACTCACTTTGAACAAAAGTTATGGCATTTTTGTATCACAGGTCACAAATAGCGTTTTCTCAGCGAGAGAAGGCCAAAATGAACACTTCATGCAGAACTCCTGTATTTTGATGAAAACTCACTGAAATCAAGCTGTAACTTCAAGTTTATGCATCTTTCTATGCTTTCAGGTTGAAACTTGACTGAAAACTCACTTTGTACAAAAGTTATGGCATTTTTGTTTCACAGGTCACAAATAGTGTTTTCTCAGCGAGAGAAGGCCAAAATGAACACTTCATGCAGAACTCCTGTATTTTGATGAAAACTCACTGAAATCAAGCTGTAACTTCAAGTTTATGCATCTTTCTATGCTTTCAGGTTGAAACTTGACTGAAAACTCACTTTGAACAAAAGTTATGGCATTTTTGTATCACAGGTCACAAATAGTGTTTTCTCAGCGAGAGAAGGCCAAAATGAATACTTCATGCAGAACTCCTGTATTTTGATGAAAACTCACTGAAATCAAGCTGTAACTTCAAGTTTATGCATCTTTCTATGCTTTCAGGTTGAAACTTGACTTAAAACTCACTTTGAAGAAAAGTTATGGCATTTTTGTTTCACAGGTCACAAATAGTGTTTTCTCAGCGAGAGAAGGCCAAAATGAACACTTCATGCAGAACTCCTGTATTTTGATGAAAACTGACTGAAATCAAGCTGTAACTTCAAGTTTATGCATCTTTCTATGCTTTCAGGTTGAAACTTGACTGAAAACTCACTTTGAACAAAAGTTATGGCTTCTCTGTGTCGCAGGTCACAAATAGCGTTTTCTCAGCGAGAGAAGGCCAAAATGAACACTTCATGCAGAACTCCTGTATTTTGATGAAAACTGACTGAAATCAAGCTTTAACTTCAAGTTTATACATCTTTCTATGCTTTCAGGTTGAAACTTGACTGAAAACTCACTTTGAACAAAAGTTATGGCTGTTCTTTGTCGCAGGTCACAAATAGCGTTTTCTCAGCGAGAGAAGGCCAAAATGAACACTTCATGCAGAACTCCTGTATTCTGATGAAAACTCACTGAAATCAAGCTGTAACTTCAAGTTTATGCATCTTTCTATGCTTTCAGGTTTAAACATGACTGAAAACTCACTTTGAACAAAAGTTATGGCATTTTTGTATCACAGGTCACAAATAGTCTTTTCTCAGCGAGAGAAGGCCAAAATGAACACTTCATGCAGAACTCCTGTATTTTGATGAAAACTCACTGAAATCAAGCTGTAACTTCAAGTTTATGCATCTTTCTATGCTTTCAGGTTGAAACTTGACTGAAAACTCACTTTGAACAAAAGTTATGGCATTTTTGTATCACAGGTCACAAATAGCGTTTTCTCAGCGAGAGAAGGCCAAAATGAACACTTCATGCAGAACTCGTGTATTTTGATGAAAACTCACTGAAATCAAGCTGTAACTTCAAGTTTATGCATCTTTCTATGCTTTCAGGTTGAAACTTGACTGAAAACTCACTTTGAACAAAAGTTATGGCATTTTTGTATCACAGGTCACAAATAGTGTTTTCTCAGCGAGAGAAGGCCAAAATGAACACTTCATGCAGAACTCCTGTATTTTGATGAAAACTCACTGAAATCAAATTGTAACTTCAAGTTTATGCATCTTTCTATGCTTTCAGGTTGAAACTTGACTGAAAACTCACTTTGAACAAAAGTTTTGGCTGTTCTGTGTCGCAGGTCACAAATAGCGTTTTCTCAGCGAGAGAAGGCCAAAATGAACACTTCATGCAGAACTCCTGTATTTTGATGAAAACTCACTGAAATCAAGCTGTATCTTCAAGTTTATGCATCTTTCTATGCTTTCAGGTTGAAACTTGACTGAAAACTCACTTTGAACAAAAGTTATGGCATTTTTGTTTCACAGGTCACAAATAGTGTTTTCTCAGCGAGAGAAGGCCAAAATGAACACTTCATGCAGAACTCCTGTATTTTGATGAAAACTCACTGAAATCAAGCTGTAACTTCAAGTTTATGCATCTTTCTATGCTTTCAGGTTGAAACTTGACTGAAAACTCACTTTGAACAAAAGTTATGGCATTTTTGTATCACAGGTCACAAATAGTGTTTTCTCAGCGAGAGAAGGCCAAAATGAACACTTCATGCAGAACTCCTGTATTTTGATGAAAACTCACTGAAATCAAGCTGTAACTTCAAGTTTATGCATCTTTCTATGCTTTCAGGTTGAAACTTGACTGAAAACTCACTTTGAACAAAAGTTATGGCATTTTTGTATCACAGGTCACAAATAGCGTTTTCTCAGCGAGAGAAGACCAAAATGAACACTTCATGCAGAACTCCTGTATTTTGATGAAAACTCACTGAAATCAAGCTGTAACTTTAAGTTTATGCATCTTTCTATGCTTTCAGGTTGAAACTTGACTGAAAACTCACTTTGAACAAAAGTTATGGCATTTTTGTATCACAGGTCACAAATAGTGTTTTCTCAGCGAGAAAAGGCCAAAATGAACACTTCATGCAGAACTCCTGTATTTTGATGAAAACTCACTGAAATCAAGTTGTAACTTCAAGTTTATGCATCTTTCTATGCTTTCAGGTTGAAACTTGACTGAAAACTCACTTTGAACAAAAGTTATGGCATTTTTGTATCACAGGTCACAAATAGTGTTTTCTCAGCGAGAGAAGGCCAAAATGAACACTTCATGCAGAACTCCTGTATTTTGATGAAAACTCACTGAAATCAAGCTGTAACTTCAAGTTTATGCATCTTTCTATGCTTTCAGGTTGAAACTTGACTGAAAACTCACTTTGAACAAAAGTTATGGCATTTTTGTTTCACAGGTCACAAATAGTGTTTTCTCAGCGAGAGAAGGCCAAAATGAACACTTCATGCAGAACTCCTGTATTTTGATGAAAACTGACTGAAATCAAGCTGTAACTTCAAGTTTATGCATCTTTCTATGCTTTCAGGTTGAAACATGACTGAAAACTCACTTTGAACAAAAGTTATGGCATTTTTGTATCACAGGTCACAAATAGTGTTTTCTCAGCGAGAGAAGGCCAAAATGAACACTTCATGCAAAACTCCTGTATTTTGATGAAAACTCACTGAAATCAAGCTGTAACTTCAAGTTTATGCATCTTTCTATGCTTTCAGGTTGAAACTTGACTGAAAACTCACTTTGAACAAAAGTTATGGCATTTTTGTATCACAGGTCACAAATAGCGTTTTCTCAGCGAGAGAAGGCCAAAATGAACACTTCCTGCAGAACTCCTGTATTTTGATGAAAACTCACTGAAATCAAGCTGTAACTTCAAGTTTATGCATCTTTCTATGCTTTCAGGTTGAAACTTGACTGAAAACTCACTTTGAACAAAAGTTATGGCATTTTTGTATCACAGGTCACAAATAGTGTTTTCTCAGCGAGAGAAGGCCAAAATGAACACTTCATGCAGAACTCCTGTATTTTGATGAAAACTCACTGAAATCAAGCTGTAACTTCAAGTTTATGCATCTTTCTATGCTTTCAGGTTGAAACTTGACTGAAAACTCACTTTGAACAAAAGTTATGGCATTTTTGTATCACAGGTCACAAATAGTGTTTTCTCAGCGAGAGAAGGCCAAAATGAACACTTCATGCAGAACTCCTGTATTTTGATGAAAACTCACTGAAATCAAGCTGTAACTTCAAGTTTATGCATCTTTCTATGCTTTCAGGTTGAAACTTGACTGAAAACTCACTTTGAACAAAAGTTATGGCATTTTTGTTTCACAGGTCACAAATAGTGTTTTCTCAGCGAGAGAAGGCCAAAATGAACACTTCATGCAGAACTCCTGTATTTTGATGAAAACTGACTGAAATCAAGCTGTAACTTCAAGTTTATGCATCTTTCTATGCTTTCAGGTTGAAACATGACTGAAAACTCACTTTGAACAAAAGTTATGGCATTTTTGTATCACAGGTCACAAATAGTGTTTTCTCAGCGAGAGAAGGCCAAAATGAACACTTCATGCAGAACTCCTGTATTTTGATGAAAACTCACTGAAATCAAGCTGTAACTTCAAGTTTATGCATCTTTCTATGCTTTCAGGTTGAAACTTGACTGAAAACTCACTTTGAACAAAAGTTATGGCATTTTTGTATCACAGGTCACAAATAGCGTTTTCTCAGCGAGAGAAGGCCAAAATGAACACTTCATGCAGAACTCGTGTATTTTGATGAAAACTCACTGAAATCAAGCTGTAACTTCAAGTTTATGCATCTTTCTATGCTTTCAGGTTGAAACTTGACTGAAAACTCACTTTGAACAAAAGTTATGGCATTTTTCTATCACAGGTCACAAATAGTGTTTTCTCAGCGAGAGAAGGCCAAAATGAACACTTCATGCAGAACTCCTGTATTTTGATGAAAACTGACTGAAATCAAGCTGTAACTTCAAGTTTATGCATCTTTCTATGCTTTCAGGTTGAAACTTGACTGAAAACTCACTTTGAACAAAAGTTATGGCTGTTCTGTGTCGCAGGTCACAAATAGCGTTTTTTTCAGCGAGAGAAGGCCAAAATGAACACTTCATGCAGAACTCCTGTATTTTGATGAAAACTCACTGAAATCAAGCTGTATCTTCAAGTTTATGCATCTTTCTATGCTTTCAGGTTGAAACTTGACTGAAAACTCACTTTGAAAAAAAGTTATGGCATTTTTGTTTCACAGGTCACAAATAGTGTTTTCTCAGCGAGAGAAGGCCAAAATGAACACTTTGTGCAGAACTCCTGTATTGTGATGAAAACTCACTGAAATCAAGCTGTAACTTCAAGTTTATGCATCTTTCTATGCTTTCAGGTTGAAACTTGACTGAAAACTCACTTTGAACAAAAGTTATGGCATTTTTGTATCACAGGTCACAAATAGTGTTTTCTCAGCGAGAGAAGGCCAAAATGAACACTTCATGCAGAACTCCTGTATTTTGATGAAAACTCACTGAAATCAAGCTGTAACTTAGAGTTTATGCATCTTTCTATGCTTTCAGGTTGAAACTTGACTGAAAACTCACTTTGAACAAAAGTTATGGCATTTTTGTATCACAGGTCACAAATAGTGTTTTCTCAGCGAGAGAAGGCCAAAATGAACACTTCATGCAGAACTCCTGTATTTTGATGAAAACTCACTGAAATCAAGCTGTAACTTCAAGTTTATGCATCTTTCTATGCTTTCAGGTTGAAACTTGACTGAAAACTCACTTTGAACAAAAGTTATGGCATTTTTGTATCACAGGTCACAAATAGCGTTTTCTCAGCGAGAGAAGACCAAAATGAACACTTCATGCAGAACTCCTGTATTTTGATGAAAACTCACTGAAATCAAGCTGTAACTTTAAGTTTATGCATCTTTCTATGCTTTCAGGTTGAAACTTGACTGAAAACTCACTTTGAACAAAAGTTATGGCATTTTTGTATCACAGGTCACAAATAGTGTTTTCTCAGCGAGAAAAGGCCAAAATGAACACTTCATGCAGAACTCCTGTATTTTGATGAAAACTCACTGAAATCAAGTTGTAACTTCAAGTTTATGCATCTTTCTATGCTTTCAGGTTGAAACTTGACTGAAAACTCACTTTGAACAAAAGTTATGGCATTTTTGTATCACAGGTCACAAATATTGTTTTCTCAGCGAGAGAAGGCCAAAATGAACACTTCATGCAGAACTCCTGTATTTTGATGAAAACTCACTGAAATCAAGCTGTAACTTCAAGTTTATGCATCTTTCTATGCTTTCAGGTTGAAACTTGACTGAAAACTCACTTTGAACAAAAGTTATGGCATTTTTGTTTCACAGGTCACAAATAGTGTTTTCTCAGCGAGAGAAGGCCAAAATGAACACTTCATGCAGAACTCCTGTATTTTGATGAAAACTGACTGAAATCAAGCTGTAACTTCAAGTTTATGCATCTTTCTATGCTTTCAGGTTGAAACATGACTGAAAACTCACTTTGAACAAAAGTTATGGCATTTTTGTATCACAGGTCACAAATAGCGCTTTCTCAGCGAGAGAAGGCCAAAATGAAAACTTCATGCAAAACTCCTGTATTTTGATGAAAACTCACTCAAATCAAGCTGTAACTTCAAGTTTATGCATCTTTCTATGCTTTCAGGTTGAAACTTGACTGAAAACTCACTTTGAACAAAAGTTATGGCATTTTTGTATCACAGGTCACAAATAGCGTTTTCTCAGCGAGAGAAGGCCAAAATGAACACTTCATGCAGAACTCCTGTATTTTGATGAAAACTCACTGAAATCAAGCTGTAACTTCAAGTTTATGCATCTTTCTATGCTTTCAGGTTGAAACTTGACTGAAAACTCACTTTGTACAAAAGTTATGGCATTTTTGTTTCACAGGTCACAAATAGTGTTTTCTCAGCGAGAGAAGGCCAAAATGAACACTTCATGCAGAACTCCTGTATTTTGATGAAAACTCACTGAAATCAAGCTGTAACTTCAAGTTTATGCATCTTTCTATGCTTTCAGGTTGAAACTTGACTGAAAACTCACTTTGAACAAAAGTTATGGCATTTTTGTATCACAGGTCACAAATAGTGTTTTCTCAGCGAGAGAAGGCCAAAATGAACACTTCATGCAGAACTCCTGTATTTTGATGAAAACTCACTGAAATCAAGCTGTAACTTCAAGTTTATGCATCTTTCTATGCTTTCAGGTTGAAACTTGACTTAAAACTCACTTTGAAGAAAA
Organism: Aulostomus chinensis; assembly: GCF_037954235.1. Lineage (NCBI taxonomy): Eukaryota > Metazoa > Chordata > Actinopteri > Syngnathiformes > Aulostomidae > Aulostomus > Aulostomus chinensis. The sequence continues at coordinate 67,350 of NW_028234204.1, forward strand.
GTTATGGCATTTTTGTTTCACAGGTCACAAATAGTGTTTTCTCAGCGAGAGAAGGCCAAAATGAACACTTCATGCAGAACTCCTGTATTTTGATGAAAACTGACTGAAATCAAGCTGTAACTTCAAGTTTATGCATCTTTCTATGCTTTCAGGTTGAAACTTGACTGAAAACTCACTTTGAACAAAAGTTATGGCTGTTCTGTGTCGCAGGTCACAAATAGCGTTTTCTCAGCGAGAGAAGGCCAAAATGAACACTTCATGCAGAACTCCTGTATTTTGATGAAAACTGACTGAAATCAAGCTTTAACTTCAAGTTTATACATCTTTCTATGCTTTCAGGTTGAAACTTGACTGAAAACTCACTTTGAATAAAAGTTATGGCTGTTCTTTGTCGCAGGTCACAAATAGCGTTTTCTCAGCGAGAGAAGGCCAAAATGAACACTTCATGCAGAACTCCTGTATTCTGATGAAAACTCACTGAAATCAAGCTGTAACTTCAAGTTTATGCATCTTTCTATGCTTTCAGGTTTAAACATGACTGAAAACTCACTTTGAACAAAAGTTATGGCTGTTCTGTGTCGCAGGTCACAAATAGCGTTTTCTCAGCGAGAGAAGGCCAAAATGAACACTTCATGCAGAACTCCTGTATTTTCATGAAAACTCACTGAAATCAAGCTGTAACTTCAAGTTTATGCATCTTTCTATGCTTTCAGGTTGAAACTTGACTGAAAACTCACTTTGAACAAAAGTTATGGCATTTTTGTATCACAGGTCACAAATAGTGTTTTCTCAGCGAGAGAAGGCCAAAATGAACACTTCATGCAGAACTCCTGTATTTTGATGAAAACTCACTGAAATCAAGCTGTAACTTCAAGTTTATGCATATTTCTATGCTTTCAGGTTGAAACTTGACTGAAAACTCACTTTGAAAAAAAGTTATGGCATTTTTGTTTCACAGGTCACAAATAGTGTTTTCTCAGTGAGAGAAGGCCAAAATGAACACTTCATGCAGAACTCCTGTATTTTGATGAAAACTCACTGAAATCAAGCTGTAACTTCAAGTTTATGCATCTTTCTATGCTTTCAGGTTGAAACTTGACTGAAAACTCACTTTGAACAAAAGTTATGGCATTTTTGTATCACAGGTCACAAATAGCGTTTTCTCAGCGAGAGAAGGCCAAAATGAACACTTCATGCAGAACTCCTGTATTTTGATGAAAACTCACTGAAATCAAGCTGTAACTTCAAGTTTATGCATCTTTCTATGTTTTCAGGTTGAAACTTGACTGAAAACTCACTTTGAACAAAAGTTATGGCATTTTTGTATCACAGGTCACAAATAGCGTTTTCTCAGCGAGAGAAGGCCAAAATGAACACTTCATGCAGAACTCCTGTATTTTGATGAAAACTCACTGAAATCAAGCTGTAACTTCAAGTTTATGCATCTTTCTATGCTTTCAGGTTGAAACTTGACTGAAAACTCACTTTGAACAAAAGTTATGGCATTTTTGTATCACAGGTCACAAATAGTGTTTTCTCAGCGAGAGAAGGCCAAAATGAACACTTCATGCAGAACTCCTGTATTTTGATGAAAACTCACTGAAATCAAGCTGTAACTTCAAGTTTATGCATCTTTCTATGCTTTCAGGTTGAAACTTGACTGAAAACTCACTTTGAACAAAAGTTATGGCTGTTCTGTGTCGCAGGTCACAAATAGTGTTTTCTCAGCGAGAGAAGGCCAAAATGAACACTTCATGCAGAACTCCTGTATTTTGATGAAAACTCACTGAAATCAAGCTGTAACTTCAAGTTTATGCATCTTTCTATGCTTTCAGGTTGAAACTTGACTGAAAACTCACTTTGAACAAAAGTTATGGCATTTTTGTATCACAGGTCACAAATAGTGTTTTCTCAGCGAGAGAAGGCCAAAATGAACACTTCATGCAGAACTCCTGTATTTTGATGAAAACTCACTGAAATCAAGCTGTAACTTCAAGTTTATGCATCTTTCTATGCTTTCAGGTTGAAACTTGACTGAAAACTCACTTTGAACAAAAGTTATGGCATTTTTGTATCACAGGTCACAAATAGCGTTTTCTCAGCGAGAGAAGACCAAAATGAACACTTCATGCAGAACTCCTGTATTTTGATGAAAACTCACTGAAATCAAGCTGTAACTTTAAGTTTATGCATCTTTCTATGCTTTCAGGTTGAAACTTGACTGAAAACTCACTTTGAACAAAAGTTATGGCATTTTTGTATCACAGGTCACAAATAGTGTTTTCTCAGCGAGAAACGGCCAAAATGAACACTTCATGCAGAACTCCTGTATTTTGATGAAAACTCACTGAAATCAAGTTGTAACTTCAAGTTTATGCATCTTTCTATGCTTTCAGGTTGAAACTTGACTGAAAACTCACTTTGAACAAAAGTTATGGCATTTTTGTATCACAGGTCACAAATAGCGTTTTCTCAGCGAGAGAAGGCCAAAATGAACACTTCATGCAGAACTCCTGTATTTTGATGAAAACTCACTGAAATCAAGCTGTAACTTCAAGTTTATGCATCTTTCCATGCTTTCAGGTTGAAACTTGACTGAAAACTCACTTTGAACAAAAGTTATGGCATTTTTGTTTCACAGGTCACAAATAGTGTTTTCTCAGCGAGAGAAGGCCAAAATGAACACTTCATGCAGAACTCCTGTATTTTGATGAAAACTCACTGAAATCAAGCTGTAACTTCAAGTTTATGCATCTTTCTATGCTTTCAGGTTGAAACATAACTGAAAACTCACTTTGAACAAAAGTTATGGCATTTTTGTATCACAGGTCACAAATAGCGTTTTCTCAGCGAGAGAAGGCCAAAATGAACACTTCATGCAAAACTCCTGTATTTTGATGAAAACTCACTGAAATCAAGCTGTAACTACAAGTTTATGCATCTTTCTATGCTTTCAGGTTGAAACTTGACTGAAAACTCACTTTGAACAAAAGTTATGGCATTTTTGTATCACAGGTCACAAATAGCGTTTTCTCAGCGAGAGAAGGCCAAAATGAACACTTCATGCAGAACTCCTGTATTTTGATGAAAACTCACTGAAATCAAGCTGTAACTTCAAGTTTATGCATCTTTCTATGCTTTCAGGTTGAAACTTGACTGAAAACTCACTTTGTACAAAAGTTATGGCATTTTTGTTTCACAGGTCACAAATAGTGTTTTCTCAGCGAGAGAAGGCCAAAATGAACACTTCATGCCGAACTCCTGTATTTTGATGAAAACTCACTGAAATCAAGCTGTAACTTCAAGCTTATGCATCTTTCTATGCTTTCAGGTTGAAACTTGACTGAAAACTCACTTTTAACAAAAGTTATGGCATTTTTGTATCACAGGTCACAAATAGTGTTTTCTCAGCGAGAGAAGGCCAAAATGAACACTTCATGCAGAACTCCTGTATTTTGATGAAAACTCACTGAAATCAAGCTGTAACTTCAAGTTTATGCATCTTTCTATGCTTTCAGGTTGAAACTTGACTGAAAACTCACTTTGAACAAAAGTTATGGCATTTTTGTATCACAGGTCACAAATAGCGTTTTCTCAGCGAGAGAAGGCCAAAATGAACACTTCATGCAGAACTCCTGTATTTTGATGAAAACTGACTGAAATCAAGCTGTAACTTCAAGTTTATGCATCTTTCTATGCTTTCAGGTTGAAACTTGACTGAAAACTTACTTTGAACAAAAGTTATGGCTGTTCTGTGTCGCAGGTCACAAATAGCGTTTTCTCAGCGAGAGAAGGCCAAAATGAACACTTCATGCAGAACTCCTGTATTTTGATGAAAACTCACTGAAATCAAGCTGTAACTTCAAGTTTATGCATCTTTCTATGCTTTCAGGTTGAAACTTGACTGAAAACTCACTTTGAACAAAAGTTATGGCATTTTTGTTTCACAGGTCACAAATAGTGTTTTCTCAGCGAGAGAAGGCCAAAATGAACACTTCATGCAGAACTCCTGTATTTTGATGAAAACTCACTGAAATCAAGCTGTAACTTCAAGTTTATGCATCTTTCTATGCTTTCAGGTTGAAACTTGACTGAAAACTCACTTTGAACAAAAGTTATGGCTGTTCTGTGTCGCAGGTCACAAATAGCGTTTTCTCAGCGAGAGAAGGCCAAAATGAACACTTCATGCAGAACTCCTGTATTTTGATGAAAACTGACTGAAATCAAGCTGTAACTTCAAGTTTATGCATCTTTCTATGCTTTCAGGTTGAAACTTGACTGAAAACTTACTTTGAACAAAAGTTATGGCTGTTCTGTGTCGCAGGTCACAAATAGCGTTTTCTCAGCGAGAGAAGGCCAAAATGAACACTTCATGCAGAACTCCTGTATTTTGATGAAAACTCACTGAAATCAAGCTGTAATTTCAAGTTTATGCATCTTTCTATGCTTTCAGGTTGAAACTTGACTGAAAACTCACTTTGAACAAAAGTTATGGCATTTTTGTTTCACAGGTCACAAATAGTGTTTTCTCAGCGAGAGAAGGCCAAAATGAACACTTCATGCAGAACTCCTGTATTTTGATGAAAACTCACTGAAATCAAGCTGTAACTTCAAGTTTATGCATCTTTCTATGCTTTCAGGTTGAAACTTGACTGAAAACTCACTTTGAACAAAAGTTATGGCATTTTTGTATCACAGGTCACAAATAGTGTTTTCTCAGCGAGAGAAGGCCAAAATGAACACTTCATGCAGAACTCCTGTATTTTGATGAAAACTATCTGAAATCAAGCTGTAACTTCAAGTTTATGCATCTTTCTATGCTTTCAGGTTGAAACTTGACTGAAAACTCACTTTGAACAAAAGTTATGGCATTTTTGTATCACAGGTCACAAATAGTGTTTTCTCAGCGAGAGAAGGCCAAAATGAACACTTCATGCAGAACTCCTGTATTTTGATGAAAACTATCTGAAATCAAGCTGTAACTTCAAGTTTATGCATCTTTCTATGCTTTCAGGTTGAAACTTGACTGAAAACTCACTTTGAACAAAAGTTATGGCATTTTTGTATCACAGGTCACAAATAGCGTTTTCTCAGCGAGAGAAGGCCAAAATGAACACTTCATGCAGAACTCCTGTATTTTGATGAAAACTGACTGAAATCAAGCTGTAACTTCAAGTTTATGCATCTTTCTATGCTTTCAGGTTGAAACTTGACTGAAAACTCACTTTGAACAAAAGTTATGGCTGTTCTGTGTCGCAGGTCACAAATAGCGTTTTCTCAGCGAGAGAAGGCCAAAATGAACACTTCATGCAGAACTCCTGTATTTTGATGAAAACTCACTGAAATCAAGCTGTATCTTCAAGTTTATGCATCTTTCTATGCTTTCAGGTTGAAACTTGACTGAAAACTCACTTTGAACAAAATTTATGGCATTTTTGTTTCACAGGTCACAAATAGTGTTTTCTCAGCGAGAGAAGGCCAAAATGAACACTTCATGCAGAACTCCTGTATTTTGATGAAAACTCACTGAAATCAAGCTTTAACTTCAAGTTTATGCATCTTTCTATGCTTTCAGGTTGAAACTTGACTGAAAACTCACTTTGAACAAAAGTTATGGCATTTTTGTATCACAGGTCACAAATAGCGTTTTCTCAGCAAGAGAAGGCCAAAATGAACACTTCATGCAGAACTCCTGTATTTTGATGAAAACTCACTGAAATCAAGCTGTAACTTCAAGTTTATGCATCTTTCTATGCATTCAGGTTGAAACTTGACTGAAAACTCACTTTGAACAAAAGTTATGGCATTTTTGTATCACAGGTCACAAATAGCGTTTTCTCAGCGAGAGAAGGCCAAAATGAACACTTCATGCAGAACTCCTGTATTTTGATGAAAACTCACTGAAATCAAGCTGTAACTTCAAGTTTATGCATCTTTCTATGCTTTCAGGTTGAAACGTGACTGAAAACTCACTTTGAACAAAAGTTATGGCATTTTTGTATCACAGGTCACAAATAGTGTTTTCTCAGCGAGAGAAGGCCAAAATGAACACTTCATGCAGAACTCCTGTATTTTGATGAAAACTCACTGAAATCAAGTTGTAACTTCAAGTTTATGCATCTTTCTATGCTTTCAGGTTGAAACTTGACTGAAAACTCACTTTGAACAAAAGTTATGGCATTTTTGTATCACAGGTCACAAATAGCGTTTTCTCAGCGAGAGAAGGCCAAAATGAACACTTCATGCAGAACTCCTGTATTTTAATGAAAACTCACTGAAATCAAGCTGTAACTTCAAGTTTATGCATCTTTCTATGCTTTCAGGTTGAAACTTGACTGAAAACTCACTTTGAACAAAAGTTATGGCTGTTCTGTGTCGCAGGTCACGAATAGCGTTTTCTCAGCGAGAGAAGGCCAAAATGAACACTTCATGCAGAACTCCTGTATTTTGATGAAAACTCACTGAAATCAAGCTGTAACTTCAAGTTTATGCATCTTTCTATGCTTTCAGGTTGAAACTTGACTGAAAACTCACTTTGAACAAAAGTTATGGCTGTTCTGTGTCGCAGGTCACAAATAGCGTTTTCTCAGCGAGAGAAGGCCAAAATGAACACTTCATGCAGAACTCCTGTATTTTGATGAAAACTGACTGAAATCAAGCTGTAACTTCAAGTTTATGCATCTTTCTATGCTTTCAGGTTGACACTTGACTGAAAACTTACTTTGAACAAAAGTTATGGCTGTTCTGTGTCGCAGGTCACAAATAGCGTTTTCTCAGCGAGAGAAGGCCAAAATGAACACTTCATGCAGAACTCCTGTATTTTGATGAAAACTCACTGAAATCAAGCTGTAACTTCAAGTTTATGCATCTTTCTATGCTTTCAGGTTGAAACTTGACTGAAAACTCACTTTGAACAAAAGTTATGGACTTTTTGTTTCACAGGTCACAAATAGTGTTTTCTCAGCGAGAGAAGGCCAAAATGAACACTTCATGCAGAACTCCTGTATTTTGATGAAAACTGACTGAAATCAAGCTGTAACTTCAAGTTTATGCATCTTTCTATGCTTTCAGGTTGAAACATAACTGAAAACTCACTTTGAACAAAAGTTATGGCATTTTTGTATCACAGGTCACAAATAGCGTTTTCTCAGCGAGAGAAGGCCAAAATGAACACTTCATGCAAAACTCCTGTATTTTGAAGAAAACTCACTGAAATCAAGCTGTAACTACAAGTTTATGCATCTTTCTATGCTTTCAGGTTGAAACTTGACTGAAAACTCACTTTGAACAAAAGTTATGGCATTTTTGTATCACAGGTCACAAATAGCGTTTTCTCAGCGAGAGAAGGCCAAAATGAACACTTCATGCAGAACTCCTGTATTTTGATGAAAACTCACTGAAATCAAGCTGTAACTTCAAGTTTATGCATCTTTCTATGCTTTCAGGTTGAAACTTGACTGAAAACTCACTTTGTACAAAAGTTATGGCATTTTTGTTTCACAGGTCACAAATAGTGTTTTCTCAGCGAGAGAAGGCCAAAATGAACACTTCATGCAGAACTCCTGTATTTTGATGAAAACTCACTGAAATCAAGCTGTAACTTCAAGCTTATGCATCTTTCTATGCTTTCAGGTTGAAACTTGACTGAAAACTCACTTTGAACAAAAGTTATGGCATTTTTGTATCACAGGTCACAAATAGTGTTTTCTCAGCGAGAGAAGGCCAAAATGAACACTTCATGCAGAACTCCTGTATTTTGATGAAAACTCACTGAAATCAAGCTGTAACTTCAAGTTTATGCATCTTTCTATGCTTTCAGGTTGAAACTTGACTTAAAACTCACTTTGAAGAAAAGTTATGGCATTTTTGTTTCACAGGTCACAAATAGTGTTTTCTCAGCGAGAGAAGGCCAAAATGAACACTTCATGCAGAACTCCTGTATTTTGATGAAAACTCACTGAAATCAAGCTGTAACTTCAAGTTTATGCATCTTTCTATGCTTTCAGGTTGAAACTTGACTGAAAACTCACTTTGAACAAAAGTTATGGCTGTTCTGTGTCGCAGGTCACAAATAGCGTTTTCTCAGCGAGAGAAGGCCAAAATGAACACTTCATGCAGAACTCCTGTATTTTGATGAAAACTGACTGAAATCAAGCTGTAACTTCAAGTTTATGCATCTTTCTATGCTTTCAGGTTGAAACTTGACTGAAAACTCACTTTGAACAAAAGTTATGGCATTTTTGTATCACAGGTCACAAATAGCGTTTTCTCAGCGAGAGAAGGCCAAAATGAACACTTCATGCAGAACTCCTGTATTTTGATGAAAACTCACTGAAATCAAGCTGTAACTTCAAGTTTATGCATCTTTCTATGCTTTCAGGTTGAAACTTGACTGAAAACTCACTTTGTACAAAAGTTATGGCATTTTTGTTTCACAGGTCACAAATAGTGTTTTCTCAGCGAGAGAAGGCCAAAATGAACACTTCATGCAGAACTCCTGTATTTTGATGAAAACTCACTGAAATCAAGCTGTAACTTCAAGCTTATGCATCTTTCTATGCTTTCAGGTTGAAACTTGACTGAAAACTCACTTTGAACAAAAGTTATGGCATTTTTGTATCACAGGTCACAAATAGTGTTTTCTCAGCGAGAGAAGGCCAAAATGAACACTTCATGCAGAACTCCTGTATTTTGATGAAAACTCACTGAAATCAAGCTGTAACTTCAAGTTTATGCATCTTTCTATGCTTTCAGGTTGAAACTTGACTTAAAACTCACTTTGAAGAAAAGTTATGGCATTTTTGTTTCACAGGTCACAAATAGTGTTTTCTCAGCGAGAGAAGGCCAAAATGAACACTTCATGCAGAACTCCTGTATTTTGATGAAAACTCACTGAAATCAAGCTGTAACTTCAAGTTTATGCATCTTTCTATGCTTTCAGGTTGAAACTTGACTGAAAACTCACTTTGAACAAAAGTTATGGCTGTTCTGTGTCGCAGGTCACAAATAGCGTTTTCTCAGCGAGAGAAGGCCAAAATGAACACTTCATGCAGAACTCCTGTATTTTGATGAAAACTGACTGAAATCAAGCTGTAACTTCAAGTTTATGCATCTTTCTATGCTTTCAGGTTGAAACTTGACTGAAAACTCACTTTGAACAAAAGTTATGGCTGTTCTGTGTCGCAGGTCACAAATAGCGTTTTCTCAGCGAGAGAAGGCCAAAATGAACACTTCATGCAGAACTCCTGTATTTTGATGAAAACTCACTGAAATCAAGCTGTAACTTCAAGTTTATGCATCTTTCTATGCTTTCAGGTTGAAACTTGACTGAAAACTCACTTTGAACAAAAGTTATGGCATTTTTGTTTCACAGGTCACAAATAGTGTTTTCTCAGCGAGAGAAGGCCAAAATGAACACTTCATGCAGAACTCCTGTATTTTGATGAAAACTCACTGAAATCAAGCTGTAACTTCAAGCTTATGCATCTTTCTATGCTTTCAGGTTGAAACTTGACTGAAAACTCACTTTGAACAAAAGTTATGGCATTTTTGTATCACAGGTCACAAATAGTGTTTTCTCAGCGAGAGAAGGCCAAAATGAACACTTCATGCAGAACTCCTGTATTTTGATGAAAACTCACTGAAATCAAGCTGTAACTTCAAGTTTATGCATCTTTCTATGCTTTCAGGTTGAAACTTGACTTAAAACTCACTTTGAAGAAAAGTTATGGCATTTTTGTTTCACAGGTCACAAATAGTGTTTTCTCAGCGAGAGAAGGCCAAAATGAACACTTCATGCAGAACTCCTGTATTTTGATGAAAACTCACTGAAATCAAGCTGTAACTTCAAGTTTATGTATCTTTCTATGCTTTCAGGTTGAAACTTGACTGAAAACTCACTTTGAACAAAAGTTATGGCTGTTCTGTGTCGCAGGTCACAAATAGCGTTTTCTCAGCGAGAGAAGGCCAAAATGAACACTTCATGCAGAACTCCTGTATTTTGATGAAAACTGACTGAAATCAAGCTGTAACTTCAAGTTTATGCATCTTTCTATGCTTTCAGGTTGAAACTTGACTGAAAACTCACTTTGAACAAAAGTTATGGCTGTTCTGTGTCGCAGGTCACAAATAGCGTTTTCTCAGCGAGAGAAGGCCAAAATGAACACTTCATGCAGAACTCCTGTATTTTGATGAAAACTCACTGAAATCAAGCTGTAACTTCAAGTTTATGCATCTTTCTATGCTTTCAGGTTGAAACTTGACTGAAAACTCACTTTGAACAAAAGTTATGGCATTTTTGTTTCACAGGTCACAAATAGTGTTTTCTCAGCGAGAGAAGGCCAAAATGAACACTTCATGCAGAACTCCTGTATTTTGATGAAAACTCACTGAAATCAAGCTGTAACTTCAAGTTTATGCATCTTTCTATGCTTTCAGGTTGAAACTTGACTGAAAACTCACTTTGAACAAAAGTTATGGCATTTTTGTATCACAGGTCACAAATAGTGTTTTCTCAGCGAGAGAAGGCCAAAATGAACACTTCATGCAGAACTCCTGTATTTTGATGAAAACTGACTGAAATCAAGCTGTAACTTCAAGTTTATGCATCTTTCTATGCTTTCAGGTTGAAACTTGACTGAAAACTCACTTTGAACAAAAGTTATGGCTGTTCTGTGTCGCAGGTCACAAATAGCGTTTTCTCAGCGAGAGAAGGCCAAAATGAACACTTCATGCAGAACTCCTGTATTTTGATGAAAACTCACTGAAATCAAGCTGTAACTTCAAGTTTATGCATCTTTCTATGCTTTCAGGTTGAAACTTGACTGAAAACTCACTTTGAACAAAAGTTATGGCATTTTTGTATCACAGGTCACAAATAGCGTTTTCTCAGCGAGAGAAGGCCAAAATGAACACTTCATGCAGAACTCCTGTATTTTGATGAAAACTCACTGAAATCAAGCTGTAACTTCAAGTTTATGCATCTTTCTATGCTTTCAGGTTGAAACTTGACTGAAAACTCACTTTGTACAAAAGTTATGGCATTTTTGTTTCACAGGTCACAAATAGTGTTTTCTCAGCGAGAGAAGGCCAAAATGAACACTTCATGCAGAACTCCTGTATTTTGATGAAAACTCACTGAAATCAAGCTGTAACTTCAAGCTTATGCATCTTTCTATGCTTTCAGGTTGAAACTTGACTGAAAACTCACTTTGAACAAAAGTTATGGCATTTTTGTATCACAGGTCACAAATAGTGTTTTCTCAGCGAGAGAAGGCCAAAATGAACACTTCATGCAGAACTCCTGTATTTTGATGAAAACTCACTGAAATCAAGCTGTAACTTCAAGTTTATGCATCTTTCTATGCTTTCAGGTTGAAACTTGACTTAAAACTCACTTTGAAGAAAAGTTATGGCATTTTTGTTTCACAGGTCACAAACAGTGTTTTCTCAGCGAGAGAAGGCCAAAATGAACACTTCATGCAGAACTCCTGTATTTTGATGAAAACTCACTGAAATCAAGCTGTAACTTCAAGTTTATGCATCTTTCTATGCTTTCAGGTTGAAACTTGACTGAAAACTCACTTTGAACAAAAGTTATGGCTGTTCTGTGTCGCAGGTCACAAATAGCGTTTTCTCAGCGAGAGAAGGCCAAAATGAACACTTCATGCAGAACTCCTGTATTTTGATGAAAACTGACTGAAATCAAGCTGTAACTTCAAGTTTATGCATCTTTCTATGCTTTCAGGTTGAAACTTGACTGAAAACTTACTTTGAACAAAAGTTATGGCTGTTCTGTGTCGCAGGTCACAAATAGCGTTTTCTCAGCGAGAGAAGGCCAAAATGAACACTTCATGCAGAACTCCTGTATTTTGATGAAAACTCACTGAAATCAAGCTGTAACTTCAAGTTTATGCATCTTTCTATGCTTTCAGGTTGAAACTTGACTGAAAACTCACTTTGAACAAAAGTTATGGCATTTTTGTTTCACAGGTCACAAATAGTGTTTTCTCAGCGAGAGAAGGCCAAAATGAACACTTCATGCAGAACTCCTGTATTTTGATGAAAACTCACTGAAATCAAGCTGTAACTTCAAGTTTATGCATCTTTCTATGCTTTCAGGTTGAAACTTGACTGAAAACTCACTTTGAACAAAAGTTATGGCTGTTCTGTGTCGCAGGTCACAAATAGCGTTATCTCAGCGAGAGAAGGCCAAAATGAACACTTCATGCAGAACTCCTGTATTTTGATGAAAACTGACTGAAATCAAGCTGTAACTTCAAGTTTATGCATCTTTCTATGCTTTCAGGTTGAAACTTGACTGAAAACTTACTTTGAACAAAAGTTATGGCTGTTCTGTGTCGCAGGTCACAAATAGCGTTTTCTCAGCGAGAGAAGGCCAAAATGAACACTTCATGCAGAACTCCTGTATTTTGATGAAAACTCACTGAAATCAAGCTGTAACTTCAAGTTTATGCATCTTTCTATGCTTTCAGGTTGAAACTTGACTGAAAACTCACTTTGAACAAAAGTTATGGCATTTTTGTTTCACAGGTCACAAATAGTGTTTTCTCAGCGAGAGAAGGCCAAAATGAACACTTCATGCAGAACTCCTGTATTTTGATGAAAACTCACTGAAATCAAGCTGTAACTTCAAGTTTATGCATCTTTCTATGCTTTCAGGTTGAAACTTGACTGAAAACTCACTTTGAACAAAAGTTATGGCATTTTCTTATCACAGGTCACAAATAGTGTTTTCTCAGCGAGAGAAGGCCAAAATGAACACTTCATGCAGAACTCCTGTATTTTGATGAAAACTATCTGAAATCAAGCTGTAACTTCAAGTTTATGCATCTTTCTATGCTTTCAGGTTGAAACTTGACTGAAAACTCACTTTGAACAAAAGTTATGGCATTTTTGTATCACAGGTCACAAATAGCGTTTTCTCAGCGAGAGAAGGCCAAAATGAACACTTCATGCAGAACTCCTGTATTTTGATGAAAACTCACTGAAATCAAGCTGTAACTTCAAGTTTATGCATCTTTCTATGCTTTCAGGTTGAAACTTGACTGAAAACTCACTTTGAACAAAAGTTATGGCATTTTTGTATCACAGGTCACAAATAGTGTTTTCTCAGCGAGAGAAGGCCAAAATGAACACTTCATGCAGAACTCCTGTATTTTGATGAAAACTCACTGAAATCAAGTTGTAACTTCAAGTTTATGCATCTTTCTATGCTTTCAGGTTGAAACTTGAATGAAAACTCACTTTGAACAAAAGTTATGGCTGTTCTGTGTCGCAGGTCACAAATAGCGTTTTCTCAGCGAGAGAAGGCCAAAATGAACACTTCATGCAGAACTCCTGTATTTTGATGAAAACTCACTGAAATCAAGCTGTATCTTCAAGTTTATGCATCTTTCTATGCTTTCAGGTTGAAACTTGACTGAAAACTCACTTTGAACAAAAGTTATGGCTGTTCTGTGTCGCAGGTCACAAATAGCGTTTTCTCAGCGAGAGAAGGCCAAAATGAACACTTCATGCAGAACTCCTGTATTTTGATGAAAACTGACTGAAATCAAGCTGTAACTTCAAGTTTATGCATCTTTCTATGCTTTCAGGTTGAAACTTGACTGAAAACTCACTTTGAACAAAAGTTATGGCTGTTCTGTGTCGCAGGTCACAAATAGCGTTTTCTCAGCGAGAGAAGGCCAAAATGAACACTTCATGCAGAACTCCTGTATTTTGATGAAAACTCACTGAAATCAAGCTGTATCTTCAAGTTTATGCATCTTTCTATGCTTTCAGGTTGAAACTTGACTGAAAACTCACTTTGAACAAAATTTATGGCATTTTTGTTTCACAGGTCACAAATAGTGTTTTCTCAGCGAGAGAAGGCCAAAATGAACACTTCATGCAGAACTCCTGTATTTTGATGAAAACTCACTGAAATCAAGCTTTAACTTCAAGTTTATGCATCTTTCTATGCTTTCAGGTTGAAACTTGACTGAAAACTCACTTTGAACAAAAGTTATGGCATTTTTGTATCACAGGTCACAAATAGCGTTTTCTCAGCAAGAGAAGGCCAAAATGAACACTTCATGCAGAACTCCTGTATTTTGATGAAAACTCACTGAAATCAAGCTGTAACTTCAAGTTTATGCATCTTTCTATGCATTCAGGTTGAAACTTGACTGAAAACTCACTTTGAACAAAAGTTATGGCATTTTTGTATCACAGGTCACAAATAGCGTTTTCTCAGCGAGAGAAGGCCAAAATGAACACTTCATGCAGAACTCCTGTATTTTGATGAAAACTCACTGAAATCAAGCTGTAACTTCAAGTTTATGCATCTTTCTATGCTTTCAGGTTGAAACTTGACTGAAAACTCACTTTGAACAAAAGTTATGGCATTTTTGTATCACAGGTCACGAATAGCGTTTTCTCAGCGAGAGAAGGCCAAAATGAACACTTCATGCAGAACTCCTGTATTTTGATGAAAACTCACTGAAATCAAGCTGTAACTTCAAGTTTATGCATCTTTCTATGCTTTCAGGTTGAAACTTGACTGAAAACTCACTTTGAACAAAAGTTATGGCATTTTTGTATCACAGGTCACAAATAGTGTTTTCTCAGCGAGAGAAGGCCAAAATGAACACTTCATGCAGAACTCCTGTATTTTGATGAAAACTCACTGAAATCAAGCTGTAACTTCAAGTTTATGCATCTTTCTATGCTTTCAGGTTGAAACTTGACTGAAAACTCACTTTGAACAAAAGTTATGGCTGTTCTGTGTCGCAGGTCACAAATAGCGTTTTCTCAGCGAGAGAAGGCCAAAATGAACACTTCATGCAGAACTCCTGTATTTTGATGAAAACTCACTGAAATCAAGCTGTATCTTCAAGTTTATGCATCTTTCTATGCTTTCAGGTTGAAACTTGATTGAAAACTCACTTTGAACAAAAGTTATGGCTGTTCTGTGTCGCAGGTCACAAATAGCGTTTTCTCAGCGAGAGAAGGCCAAAATGAACACTTCATGCAGAACTCCTGTATTTTGATGAAAACTTACTGAAATCAAGCTGTAACTTCAAGTTTATGCATCTTTCTATGCTTTCAGGTTGAAACTTGACTGAAAACTCACTTTGAACAAAAGTTATGGCTGTTCTTTGTCGCAGGTCACAAATAGCGTTTTCTCAGCGAGAGAAGGCCAAAATGAACACTTCATGCAGAACTCCTGTATTTTGATGAAAACTGACTGAAATCAAGCTGTAACTTCAAGTTTATGCATCTTTCTATGCTTTCAGGTTGAAACTTGACTGAAAACTCACTTTGAACAAAAGTTATGGCATTTTTGTTTCACAGGTCACAAATAGTGTTTTCTCAGCGAGAGAAGGCCAAAATGAACACTTCATGCAGAACTCCTGTATTTTGATGAAAACTCACTGAAATCAAGCTGTATCTTCAAGTTTATGCATCTTTCTATGCTTTCAGGTTGAAACTTGACTGAAAACTCACTTTGAACAAAAGTTATGGCTGTTCTGTGTCGCAGGTCACAAATAGCGTTTTCTCAGCGAGAGAAGGCCAAAATGAACACTTCATGCAGAACTCCTGTATTCTGATGAAAACTCACTGAAATCAAGCTGTAACTTCAAGTTTATGCATCTTTCTATGCTTTCAGGTTTAAACATGACTGAAAATTCACTTTGAACAAAAGTTATGGCATTTTTGTATCACAGGTCACAAATAGTCTTTTCTCAGCGAGAGAAGGCCAAAATGAACACTTCATGCAGAACTCCTGTATTTTGATGAAAACTCACTGAAATCAAGCTGTAACTTCAAGTTTATGCATCTTTCTATGCTTTCAGGTTGAAACTTGACTGAAAACTCACTTTGAACAAAAGTTATGGCATTTTTGTATCACAGGTCACAAATAGCGTTTTCTCAGCGAGAGAAGGCAAAAATGAACACTTCATGCAGAACTCCTGTATTTTGATGAAAACTCACTGAAATCAAGCTGTAACTTCAAGTTTATGCATCTTTCTATGCTTTCAGGTTGAAACTTGACTGAAAACTCACTTTGAACAAAAGTTATGGCATTTTTGTATCACAGGTCACAAATAGTGTTTTCTCAGCGAGAGAAGGCCAAAATGAACACTTCATGCAGAACTCCTGTATTTTGATGAAAACTCACTGAAATCAAGTTGTAACTTCAAGTTTATGCATCTTTCTATGCTTTCAGGTTGAAACTTGACTGAAAACTCACTTTGAACAAAAGTTATGGCTGTTCTGTGTCGCAGGTCACAAATAGCGTTTTCTCAGCGAGAGAAGGCCAAAATGAACACTTCATGCAGAACTCCTGTATTTTGATGAAAACTCACTGAAATCAAGCTGTATCTTCAAGTTTATGCATCTTTCTATGCTTTCAGGTTGAAACTTGACTGAAAACTCACTTTGAAAAAAAGTTATGGCTGTTCTTTGTCGCAGGTCACAAATAGCGTTTTCTCAGCGAGAGAAGGCCAAAATGAACACTTCATGCAGAACTCCTGTATTTTGATGAAAACTGACTGAAATCAAGCTGTAACTTCAAGTTTATGCATCTTTCTATGCTTTCAGGTTGAAACTTGACTGAAAACTCACTTTGAACAAAAGTTATGGCATTTTTGTTTCACAGGTCACAAATAGTGTTTTCTCAGCGAGAGAAGGCCAAAATGAACACTTCATGCAGAACTCCTGTATTTTGATGAAAACTCACTGAAATCAAGCTGTATCTTCAAGTTTATGCATCTTTCTATGCTTTCAGGTTGAAACTTGACTGAAAACTCACTTTGAACAAAAGTTATGGCTGTTCTGTGTCGCAGACAGGTCACAAATAGTGTTTTCTCAGCGAGAGAAGGCCAAAATGAACACTTCATGCAGAACTCCTGTATTTTGATGAAAACTCACTGAAATCAAGCTGTAACTTCAAGTTTATGCATCTTTCTATGCTTTCAGTTTGAAACTTGACTGAAAACTCACTTTGTACAAAAGTTATGGCTGTTCTGTGTCGCAGGTCACAAATAGCGTTTTCTCAGCGAGAGAAGGCCAAAATGAACACTTCATGCAGAACTCCTGTATTTTGATGAAAACTCACTGAAATCAAGCTGTATCTTCAAGTTTATGCATCTTTCTATGCTTTCAGGTTGAAACTTGACTGAAAACTCACTTTGAACAAAAGTTATGGCATTTTTGTTTCACAGGTCACAAATAGTGTTTTCTCAGCGAGAGAAGGCCAAAATGAACACTTTGTGCAGAACTCCTGTATTTTGATGAAAACTCACTGAAATCAAGCTGTAACTTCAAGTTTATGCATCTTTCTATGCTTTCAGGTTGAAACTTGACTGAAAACTCACTTTGAACAAAAGTTATGGCATTTTTGTATCACAGGTCACAAATAGTGTTTTCTCAGCGAGAGAAGGCCAAAATGAACACTTCATGCAGAACTCCTGTATTTTGATGAAAACTCACTGAAATCAAGCTGTAACTTCAAGTTTATGCATCTTTCTATGCTTTCAGGTTGAAACTTGACTGAAAACTCACTTTGAACAAAAGTTATGGCATTTTTGTATCACAGGTCACAAATAGCGTTTTCTCAGCGAGAGAAGGCCAAAATGAACACTTCATGCAGAACTCCTGTATTTTGATGAAAACTCACTGAAATCAAGCTGTAAGTTCAAGTTTATGCATCTTTCTATGCTTTCAGGTTGAAACTTGACTGAAAACTCACTTTGAACAAAAGTTATGGCATTTTTGTATCACAGGTCACAAATAGTGTTTTCTCAGCGAGAGAAGGCCAAAATGAACACTTCATGCAGAACTCCTGTATTTTGATGAAAACTCACTGAAATCAAGCTGTAACTTCAAGTTTATGCATCTTTCTATGCTTTCCGGTTGAAACTTGACTGAAAACTCACTTTGAACAAAAGTTATGGCATTTTTGTATCACAGGTCACAAATAGCGTTTTCTCAGCGAGAGAAGACCAAAATGACCCCTTCATGCAGAACTCCTGTATTTTGATGAAAACTCACTGAAATCAAGCTGTAACTTTAAGTTTATGCATCTTTCTATGCTTTCAGGTTGAAACTTGACTGAAAACTCACTTTGAACAAAAGTTATGGCATTTTTGTATCACAGGTCACAAATAGTGTTTTCTCAGCGAGAGAAGGCCAAAATGAACACTGCATGCAGAACTCCTGTATTTTGATGAAAACTGACTGAAATCATGCTGTAACTTCAAGTTTATGCATCTTTCTATGCTTTCAGGTTGAAACATGACTGAAAACTCACTTTGAACAAAAGTTATGGCATTTTTGTATCACAGGTCACAAATAGTGTTTTCTCAGCGAGAGAAGGCCAAAATGAACACTTCATGCAAAACTCCTGTATTTTGATGAAAACTCACTGAAATCAAGCTGTAACTTCAAGTTTTTGCATCTTTCTATGCTTTCAGGTTGAAACTTGACTGAAAACTCACTTTGAACAAAAGTTATGGCATTTTTGTATCACAGGTCACAAATAGCGTTTTCTCAGCGAGAGAAGGCCAAAATGAACACTTCATGCAGAACTCCTGTATTTTGATGAAAACTCACTGAAATCAAGCTGTAACTTCAAGTTTATGCATCTTTCTATGCTTTCAGGTTGAAACTTGACTGAAAACTCACTTTTAACAAAAGTTATGGCTGTTCTGTGTCGCAGGTCACAAATAGCGTTTTCTCAGCGAGAGAAGGCCAAAATGAACACTTCATGCAGAACTCCTGTATTTTGATGAAAACTCACTGAAATCAAGCTGTAACTTCAAGTTTATGCATCTTTCTATGCTTTCAGGTTGCAACTTGACTGAAAACTCACTTTGAACAAAAGTTATGGCATTTTTGTATCACAGGTCACAAATAGTGTTTTCTCAGCGAGAGAAGGCCAAAATGAACACTTCATGCAGAACTCCTGTATTTTGATGAAAACTCACTGAAATCAAGTTGTAACTTCAAGTTTATGCATCTTTCTATGCTTTCAGGTTGAAACTTGACTGAAAACTCACTTTGAACAAAAGTTATGGCTGTTCTGTGTCGCAGGTCACAAATAGCGTTTTCTCAGCGAGAGAAGGCCAAAATGAACACTTCATGCAGAACTCCTGTATTTTGATGAAAACTCACTGAAATCAAGCTGTATCTTCAAGTTTATGCATCTTTCTATGCTTTCAGATTGAAACTTGACTGAAAACTCACTTTGAAAAAAATTATGGCATTTTTGTTTCACAGGTCACAAATAGTGTTTTCTCAGCGAGAGAAGGCAAAAATGAACACTTTGTGCAGAACTCCTGTATTTTGATGAAAACTCACTGAAATCAAGCTGTAACTTCAAGTTTATGCATCTCTCTATGCTTTCAGGTTGAAACTTGACTGAAAACTCACTTTGAACAAAAGTTATGGCATTTTTGTTTCACAGGTCACAAATAGTGTTTTCTCAGCGAGAGAAGGCCAAAATGAACACTTCATGCAGAACTCCTGTATTTTGATGAAAACTGACTGAAATCAAGCTGTAACTTCAAGTTTATGCATCTTTCTATGCTTTCAGGTTGAAACATAACTGAAAACTCACTTTGAACAAAAGTTATGGCATTTTTGTATCACAGGTCACAAATAGCGTTTTCTCAGCGAGAGAAGGCCAAAATGAACACTTCATGCAAAACTCCTGTATTTTGATGAAAACTCACTGAAATCAAGCTGTAACTACAAGTTTATGCATCTTTCTATGCTTTCAGGTTGAAACTTGACTGAAAACTCACTTTGAACAAAAGTTATGGCATTTTTGTATCACAGGTCACAAATAGCGTTTTCTCAGCGAGAGAAGGCCAAAATGAACACTTCATGCAGAACTCCTGTATTTTGATGAAAACTCACTGAAATCAAGCTGTAACTTCAAGTTTATGCATCTTTCTATGCTTTCAGGTTGAAACTTGACTGAAAACTCACTTTGTACAAAAGTTATGGCATTTTTGTTTCACAGGTCACAAATAGTGTTTTCTCAGCGAGAGAAGGCCAAAATGAACACTTCATGCAGAACTCCTGTATTTTGATGAAAACTCACTGAAATCAAGCTGTAACTTCAAGTTTATGCATCTTTCTATGCTTTCAGGTTGAAACTTGACTTAAAACTCACTTTGAAGAAAAGTTATGGCATTTTTGTTTCACAGGTCACAAATAGTGTTTTCTCAGCGAGAGAAGGCCAAAATGAACACTTCATGCAGAACTCCTGTATTTTGATGAAAACTCACTGAAATCAAGCTGTAACTTCAAGTTTATGCATCTTTCTATGCTTTCAGGTTGAAACTTGACTGAAAACTCACTTTGAACAAAAGTTATGGCATTTTTCTATCACAGGTCACAAATAGTGTTTTCTCAGCGAGAGAAGGCCAAAATGAACACTTCATGCAGAACTCCTGTATTTTGATGAAAACTCACTGAAATCAAGCTGTAACTTCAAGTTTATGCATCTTTCTATGCTTTCAGGTTGAAACTTGACTGAAAACTCACTTTGAACAAAAGTTATGGCATTTTTGTTTCACAGGTCACAAATAGTGTTTTCTCAGCGAGAGAAGGCCAAAATGAACACTTCATGCAGAACTCCTGTATTTTGATGAAAACTCACTGAAATCAAGCTGTAACTTAAAGTTTATGCATCTTTCTATGCTTTCAGGTTGAAACTTGACTGAAAACTCACTTTGAACAAAAGTTATGGCTGTTCTGTGTCGAAGGTCACAAATAGCGTTTTCTCAGCGAGAGAAGGCCAAAATGAACACTTCATGCAGAACTCCTGTATTTTGATGAAAACCACTGAAATCAAGCTGTAACTTCAAGTTTATGCATCTTTCTATGCTTTCAGGTTGAAACTTGACTGAAAACTCACTTTGAACAAAAGTTATGGCATTTTTGTATCACAGGTCACAAATAGTGTTTTCTCAGCGAGAGAAGGCCAAAATGAACACTTCACACAGAACTCCTGTATTTTGATGAAAACTCACTGAAATCAAGCTGTAACTTCAAGTTTATGCATCTTTCTATGCTTTCAGGTTGAAACTTGACTGAAAACTCACTTTGAACAAAAGTTATGTCATTTTTGTATCACAGGTCACAAATAGCGTTTTCTCAGCGAGAGAAGGCCAAAATGAACACTTCATGCAGAACTCCTGTATTTTGATGAAAACTCACTGAAATCAAGCTGTAACTTCAAGTTTATGCATCTTTCTATGCTTTCAGGTTAAAACTTGACTGAAAACTCACTTTGAACAAAAGTTATGGCATTTTTGTTTCACAGGTCACAAATAGTGTTTTCTCAGCGAGAGAAGGCCAAAATGAACACTTCATGCAGAACTCCTGTATTTTGATGAAAACTCACTGAAATCAAGCTGTAACTTCAAGTTTATGCATCTTTCTATGCTTTCAGGTTGAAACTTGACTGAAAACTCACTTTGAACAAAAGTTATGGCATTTTTGTATCACAGGTCACAAATAGCGTTTTCTCAGCGAGAGAAGGCCAAAATGAACACTTCATGCAGAACTCCTGTATTTTGATGAAAACTCACTGAAATCAAGCTGTAACTTCAAGTTTATGCATCTTTCTATGCTTTCAGGTTGAAACTTGACTGAAAACTCACTTTGAACAAAAGTTATGGCATTTTTGTATCACAGGTCACAAATAGCGTTTTCTCAGCGAGAGAAGGCCAAAATGAACACTTCATGCAGAACTCCTGTATTTTGATGAAAACTCACTGAAATCAAGCTGTAACTTCAAGTTTATGCATCTTTCTATGCTTTCAGGTTGAAACTTGACTGAAAACTCACTTTGAACAAAAGTTATGGCATTTTTGTATCACAGGTCACAAATAGCGTTTTCTCAGCGAGAGAAGGCCAAAATGAACACTTCATGCAGAACTCCTGTATTTTGATGAAAACTCACTGAAATCAAGCTGTAACTTCAAGTTTATGCATCTTTCTATGCTTTCAGGTTGAAACTTGACTGAAAACTCACTTTGAACAAAAGTTATGGCATTTTTGTATCACAGGTCACAAATAGTGTTTTCTCAGCGAGAGAAGGCCAAAATGAACACTTCACACAGAACTCCTGTATTTTGATGAAAACTCACTGAAATCAAGCTGTAACTTCAAGTTTATGCATCTTTCTATGCTTTCAGGTTGAAACTTGACTGAAAACTCACTTTGAACAAAAGTTATGTCATTTTTGTATCACAGGTCACAAATAGCGTTTTCTCAGCGAGAGAAGGCCAAAATGAACACTTCATGCAGAACTCCTGTATTTTGATGAAAACTCACTGAAATCAAGCTGTAACTTCAAGTTTATGCATCTTTCTATGCTTTCAGGTTGAAACTTGACTGAAAACTCACTTTGAACAAAAGTTATGGCATTTTTGTATCACAGGTCACAAATAGTGTTTTCTCAGCGAGAGAAGGCCAAAATGAACACTTCATGCAGAACTCCTGTATTTTGATGAAAACTCACTGAAATCAAGTTGTAACTTCAAGTTTATGCATCTTTCTATGCTTTCAGGTTGAAACTTGACTGAAAACTCACTTTGAACAAAAGTTATGGCATTTTTGTATCACAGGTCACAAATAGTGTTTTCTCAGCGAGAGAAGGCCAAAATGAACACTTCATGCAGAACTCCTGTATTTTGATGAAAACTCACTGAAATCAAGCTGTAACTTCAAGTTTATGCATCTTTCTATGCTTTCAGGTTAAAACTTGACTGAAAACTCACTTTGAACAAAAGTTATGGCATTTTTGTTTCACAGGTCACAAATAGTGTTTTCTCAGCGAGAGAAGGCCAAAATGAACACTTCATGCAGAACTCCTGTATTTTGATGAAAACTCACTGAAATCAAGCTGTAACTTCAAGTTTATGCATCTTTCTATGCTTTCAGGTTGAAACTTGACTGAAAACTCACTTTGAACAAAAGTTATGGCATTTTTGTATCACAGGTCACAAATAGCGTTTTCTCAGCGAGAGAAGGCCAAAATGAACACTTCATGCAGAACTCCTGTATTTTGATGAAAACTCACTGAAATCAAGCTGTAACTTCAAGTTTATGCATCTTTCTATGCTTTCAGGTTGAAACTTGACTGAAAACTCACTTTGAACAAAAGTTATGTCATTTTTGTATCACAGGTCACAAATAGCGTTTTCTCAGCGAGAGAAGGCCAAAATGAACACTTCATGCAGAACTCCTGTATTTTGATGAAAACTCACTGAAATCAAGCTTTAACTTCAAGTTTATGCATCTTTCTATGCTTTCAGGTTGAAACTTGACTGAAAACTCACTTTGAACAAAAGTTATGGCATTTTTGTATCACAGGTCACAAATAGTGTTTTCTCAGCGAGAGAAGGCCAAAATGAACACTTCATGCAGAACTCCTGTATTTTGATGAAACCTCACTGAAATCAAGCTGTAACTTCAAGTTTATGCATCTTTCTATGCTTTCAGGTTGAAACTTGACTGAAAACTCACTTTGAACAGAAGTTATGGCTGTTCTGTGTCGCAGGTCACAAATAGCGTTTTCTCAGTGAGAGAAGGCCAAAATGAACACTTCATGCAGAACTCCTGTATTTTGATGAAAACTGACTGAAATCAAGTTGTAACTTCAAGTTTATGCATCTTTCTATGCTTTCAGGTTGAAACTTGACTGAAAACTCACTTTGAACAAAAGTTATGGCATTTTTGTATCACAGGTCACAAATAGTGTTTTCTCAGCGAGAGAAGGCCAAAATGAACACTTCATGCAGAACTCCTGTATTTTGATGAAAACTCACTGAAATCAAGCTGTAACTTCAAGTTTATGCATCTCTCTATGCTTTCAGGTTGAAACTTGACTGAAAACTCACTTTGAACAAAAGTTATGGCATTTTTGTTTCACAGGTCACAAATAGTGTTTTCTCAGCGAGAGAAGGCCAAAATGAACACTTCATGCAGAACTCCTGTATTTTGATGAAAACTGACTGAAATCAAGCTGTAACTTCAAGTTTATGCATCTTTCTATGCTTTCAGGTTGAAACATGACTGAAAACTCACTTTGAACAAAAGTTATGGCATTTTTGTATCACAGGTCACAAATAGTGTTTTCTCAGCGAGAGAAGGCCAAAATGAACACTTCATGCAGAACTCCTGTATTTTGATGAAAACTCACTGAAATCAAGCTGTAACTTCAAGTTTATGCATCTTTCTATGCTTTCAGGTTGAAACTTGACTGAAAACTCACTTTGAACAAAAGTTATGGCATTTTTGTATCACAGGTCACAAATAGCGTTTTCTCAGCGAGAGAAGGCCAAAATGAACACTTCATGCAGAACTCCTGTATTTTGATGAAAACTCACTGAAATCAAGCTGTAACTTCAAGTTTATGCATCTTTCTATGCTTTCAGGTTGAAACTTGACTGAAAACTCACTTTGAACAAAAGTTATGGCATTTTTGTATCACAGGTCACAAATAGCGTTTTCTCAGCGAGAGAAGGCCAAAATGAACACTTCATGCAGAACTCCTGTATTTTGATGAAAACTCACTGAAATCAAGCTGTAACTTCAAGTTTATGCATCTTTCTATGCTTTCAGGTTGAAACTTGACTGAAAACTCACTTTGAACAAAAGTTATGGCATTTTTGTATCACAGGTCAAAAATAGTGTTTTCTCAGCGAGAGAAGGCCAAAATGAACACTTCATGCAGAACTCCTGTATTTTGATGAAAACTGACTGAAATCAAGCTGTAACTTCAAGTTTATGCATCTTTCTATGCTTTCAGGTTGAAACTTGACTGAAAACTCACTTTGAACAAAAGTTATGGATGTTCTGTGTCGCAGGTCACAAATAGCGTTTTCTCAGCGAGAGAAGGCCAAAATGAACACTTCATGCAGAACTCCTGTATTTTGATGAAAACTGACTGAAATCAAGCTGTAACTTCAAGTTCATGCATCTTTCTATGCTTTCAGGTTGAAACTTGACTGAAAACTCACTTTGAACAAAAGTTATGGCATTTTTGTATCACAGGTCACAAATAGTGTTTTCTCAGCGAGAGAAGGCCAAAATGAACACTTCATGCAGAACTCCTGTATTTTGATGAAAACTCACTGAAATCAAGCTGTAACTTCAAGTTTATGCATCTTTCTATGCTTTCAGGTTGAAACTTGACAGAAAACTCACTTTGAACAAAAGTTATGGCATTTTTGTATCACAGGTCACAAATAGTGTTTTCTCAGCGAGAGAAGGCCAAAATGAACACTTCATGCAGAACTCCTGTATTTTGATGAAAACTCACTGAAATCAAGCTGTAACTTCAAGTTTATGCATCTTTCTATGCTTTCAGGTTAAAACTTGACTGAAAACTCACTTTGAACAAAAGTTATGGCATTTTTGTATCACAGGTCACAAATAGTGTTTTCTCAGCGAGAGAAGGCCAAAATGAACACTTCATGCAGAACTCCTGTATTTTGATGAAAACTCACTGAAATCAAGCTGTAACTTCAAGTTTATGCATCTTTCTATGCTTTCAGGTTGAAACTTGACTGAAAACTCACTTTGAACAAAAGTTATGGCATTTTTGTATCACAGGTCACAAATAGCGTTTTCTCAGCGAGAGAAGGCCAAAATGAACACTTCATGCAGAACTCCTGTATTTTGATGAAAACTCACTGAAATCAAGCTGTAACTTCAAGTTTATGCATCTTTCTATGCTTTCAGGTTGAAACTTGACTGAAAACTCACTTTGAACAAAAGTTATGGCATTTTTGTATCACAGGTCACAAATAGCGTTTTCTCAGCGAGAGAAGGCCAAAATGAACACTTCATGCAGAACTCCTGTATTTTGATGAAAACTCACTGAAATCAAGCTGTAACTTCAAGTTTATGCATCTTTCTATGCTTTCAGGTTGAAACTTGACTGAAAACTCACTTTGAACAAAAGTTATGGCATTTTTGTATCACAGGTCACAAATAGCGTTTTCTCAGCGAGAGAAGGCCAAAATGAACACTTCATGCAGAACTCCTGTATTTTGATGAAAACTCACTGAAATCAAGCTGTAACTTCAAGTTTATGCATCTTTCTATGCTTTCAGGTTGAAACTTGACTGAAAACTCACTTTGAACAAAAGTTATGGCATTTTTGTATCACAGGTCACAAATAGTGTTTTCTCAGCGAGAGAAGGCCAAAATGAACACTTCACAAAGAACTCCTGTATTTTGATGAAAACTCACTGAAATCAAGCTGTAACTTCAAGTTTATGCATCTTTCTATGCTTTCAGGTTGAAACTTGACTGAAAACTCACTTTGAACAAAAGTTATGGCATTTTTGTATCACAGGTCACAAATAGTGTTTTCTCAGCGAGAGAAGGCCAAAATGAACACTTCATGCAGAACTCCTGTATTTTGATGAAAACTCACTGAAATCAAGCTGTAACTTCAAGTTTATGCATCTTTCTATGCTTTCAGGTTGAAACTTGACTGAAAACTCACTTTGAACAAAAGTTATGGCATTTTTGTATCACAGGTCACAAATAGTGTTTTCTCAGCGAGAGAAGGCCAAAATGAACACTTCATGCAGAACTCCTGTATTTTGATGAAAACTCACTGAAATCAAGTTGTAACTTCAAGTTTATGCATCTTTCTATGCTTTCAGGTTGAAACTTGACTGAAAACTCACTTTGAACAAAAGTTATGGCATTTTTGTATCACAGGTCACAAATAGTGTTTTCTCAGCGAGAGAAGGCCAAAATGAACACTTCATGCAGAACTCCTGTATTTTGATGAAAACTCACTGAAATCAAGCTGTAACTTCAAGTTTATGCATCTTTCTATGCTTTCAGGTTAAAACTTGACTGAAAACTCACTTTGAACAAAAGTTATGGCATTTTTGTTTCACAGGTCACAAATAGTGTTTTCTCAGCGAGAGAAGGCCAAAATGAACACTTCATGCAGAACTCCTGTATTTTGATGAAAACTCACTGAAATCAAGCTGTAACTTCAAGTTTATGCATCTTTCTATGCTTTCAGGTTGAAACTTGACTGAAAACTCACTTTGAACAAAAGTTATGGCATTTTTGTATCACAGGTCACAAATAGCGTTTTCTCAGCGAGAGAAGGCCAAAATGAACACTTCATGCAGAACTCCTGTATTTTGATGAAAACTCACTGAAATCAAGCTGTAACTTCAAGTTTATGCATCTTTCTATGCTTTCAGGTTGAAACTTGACTGAAAACTCACTTTGAACAAAAGTTATGTCATTTTTGTATCACAGGTCACAAATAGCGTTTTCTCAGCGAGAGAAGGCCAAAATGAACACTTCATGCAGAACTCCTGTATTTTGATGAAAACTCACTGAAATCAAGCTTTAACTTCAAGTTTATGCATCTTTCTATGCTTTCAGGTTGAAACTTGACTGAAAACTCACTTTGAACAAAAGTTATGGCATTTTTGTATCACAGGTCACAAATAGTGTTTTCTCAGCGAGAGAAGGCCAAAATGAACACTTCATGCAGAACTCCTGTATTTTGATGAAACCTCACTGAAATCAAGCTGTAACTTCAAGTTTATGCATCTTTCTATGCTTTCAGGTTGAAACTTGACTGAAAACTCACTTTGAACAGAAGTTATGGCTGTTCTGTGTCGCAGGTCACAAATAGCGTTTTCTCAGTGAGAGAAGGCCAAAATGAACACTTCATGCAGAACTCCTGTATTTTGATGAAAACTGACTGAAATCAAGTTGTAACTTCAAGTTTATGCATCTTTCTATGCTTTCAGGTTGAAACTTGACTGAAAACTCACTTTGAACAAAAGTTATGGCATTTTTGTATCACAGGTCACAAATAGTGTTTTCTCAGCGAGAGAAGGCCAAAATGAACACTTCATGCAGAACTCCTGTATTTTGATGAAAACTCACTGAAATCAAGCTGTAACTTCAAGTTTATGCATCTTTCTATGCTTTCAGGTTGAAACTTGACTGAAAACTCACTTTGAACAAAAGTTATGGCATTTTTGTTTCACAGGTCACAAATAGTGTTTTCTCAGCGAGAGAAGGCCAAAATGAACACTTCATGCAGAACTCCTGTATTTTGATGAAAACTGACTGAAATCAAGCTGTAACTTCAAGTTTATGCATCTTTCTATGCTTTCAGGTTGAAACATGACTGAAAACTCACTTTGAACAAAAGTTATGGCATTTTTGTATCACAGGTCACAAATAGTGTTTTCTCAGCGAGAGAAGGCCAAAATGAACACTTCATGCAGAACTCCTGTATTTTGATGAAAACTCACTGAAATCAAGCTGTAACTTCAAGTTTATGCATCTTTCTATGCTTTCAGGTTGAACCTTGACTGAAAACTCACTTTGAACAAAAGTTATGGCATTTTTGTATCACAGGTCACAAATAGCGTTTTCTCAGCGAGAGAAGGCCAAAATGAACACTTCATGCAGAACTCCTGTATTTTGATGAAAACTCACTGAAATCAAGCTGTAACTTCAAGTTTATGCATCTTTCTATGCTTTCAGGTTGAAACTTGACTGAAAACTCACTTTGAACAAAAGTTATGGCATTTTTGTATCACAGGTCACAAATAGCGTTTTCTCAGCGAGAGAAGGCCAAAATGAACACTTCATGCAGAACTCCTGTATTTTGATGAAAACTCACTGAAATCAAGCTGTAACTTCAAGTTTATGCATCTTTCTATGCTTTCAGGTTGAAACTTGACTGAAAACTCACTTTGAACAAAAGTTATGGCATTTTTGTATCACAGGTCACAAATAGTGTTTTCTCAGCGAGAGAAGGCCAAAATGAACACTTCATGCAGAACTCCTGTATTTTGATGAAAACTGACTGAAATCAAGCTGTAACTTCAAGTTTATGCATCTTTCTATGCTTTCAGGTTGAAACTTGACTGAAAACTCACTTTGAACAAAAGTTATGGATGTTCTGTGTCGCAGGTCACAAATAGCGTTTTCTCAGCGAGAGAAGGCCAAAATGAACACTTCATGCAGAACTCCTGTATTTTGATGAAAACTGACTGAAATCAAGCTGTAACTTCAAGTTCATGCATCTTTCTATGCTTTCAGGTTGAAACTTGACTGAAAACTCACTTTGAACAAAAGTTATGGCATTTTTGTATCACAGGTCACAAATAGTGTTTTCTCAGCGAGAGAAGGCCAAAATGAACACTTCATGCAGAACTCCTGTATTTTGATGAAAACTCACTGAAATCAAGCTGTAACTTCAAGTTTATGCATCTTTCTATGCTTTCAGGTTGAAACTTGACAGAAAACTCACTTTGAACAAAAGTTATGGCATTTTTGTATCACAGGTCACAAATAGTGTTTTCTCAGCGAGAGAAGGCCAAAATGAACACTTCATGCAGAACTCCTGTATTTAGATGAAAACTCACTGAAATCAAGTTGTAACTTCAAGTTTATGCATCTTTCTATGCTTTCAGGTTGAAACTTGACTGAAAACTCACTTTGAAAAAAAGTTATGGCTGTTCTGTGTCGCAGGTCACAAATAGCGTTTTCTCAGCGAGAGAAGGCCAAAATGAACACTTCATGCAGAACTCCTGTATTTTGATGAAAACTCACTGAAATCAAGCTGTAACTTCAAGTTTATGCATCTTTCTATGCTTTCAGGTTGAAACTTGACTGAAAACTCACTTTGAACAAAAGTTATGGCATTTTTGTATCACAGGTCACGAATAGCGTTTTCTCAGCGAGAGAAGGCCAAAATGAACACTTCATGCAGAACTCCTGTATTTTGATGAAAACTCACTGAAATCAAGCTGTAACTTCAAGTTTAAGCATCTTTCTATGCTTTCAGGTTGAAACTTGACTGAAAACTCACTTTGAACAAAAGTTATGGCATTTTTGTATCACAGGTCACAAATAGTGTTTTCTCAGCGAGAG
This sequence comes from Aulostomus chinensis, assembly GCF_037954235.1. Lineage (NCBI taxonomy): Eukaryota > Metazoa > Chordata > Actinopteri > Syngnathiformes > Aulostomidae > Aulostomus > Aulostomus chinensis. The sequence goes on from NW_028234204.1 coordinate 97,323, forward strand.
AAGGCCAAAATGAACACTTCATGCAGAACTCCTGTATTTTGATGAAAACTCACTGAAATCAAGCTGTAACTTCAAGTTTATGCATCTTTCTATGCTTTCAGGTTGAAACTTGACTGAAAACTCACTTTGAACAAAAGTTATGGCATTTTTGTATCACAGGTCACAAATAGTGTTTTCTCAGCGAGAGAAGGCCAAAATGAACACTTCATGCAGAACGCCTGTATTTTGATTAAAACTCACTGAAATCAAGCTGTAACTTCAAGTTTATGCATCTTTCTATGCTTTCAGGTTGAAACTTGACTGAAAACTCACTTTGAACAAAAGTTATGGCATTTTTGTATCACAGGTCACAAATAGCGTTTTCTCAGCGAGAGAAGGCCAAAATGAACACTTCATGCAGAACTCCTGTATTTTGATGAAAACTCACTGAAATCAAGCTGTAACTTCAAGTTTATGCATCTTTCTATGCTTTCAGGTTGAAACTTGACTGAAAACTCACTTTGAACAAAAGTTATGGCATTTTTGTATCACAGGTCACAAATAGTGTTTTCTCAGCGAGAGAAGGCCAAAATGAACACTTCATGCAGAACTCCTGTATTTTGATGAAAACTCACTGAAATCAAGCTGTAACTTCAAGTTTATGCATCTTTCTATGCTTTCAGGTTGAAACTTGACTGAAAACTCACTTTGAACAAAAGTTATGGCATTTTTGTATCACAGGTCACAAATAGTGTTTTCTCAGCGAGAGAAGGCCAAAATGAACACTTCATGCAGAACTCCTGTATTTTGATGAAAACTCACTGAAATCAAGCTGTAACTTCAAGTTTATGCATCTTTCTATGCTTTCAGGTTGAAACTTGACTGAAAACTCACTTTGAACAAAAGTTATGGCATTTTTGTATCACAGGTCACAAATAGCGTTTTCTCAGCGAGAGAAGGCCAAAATGAACACTTCATGCAGAACGCCTGTATTTTGATTAAAACTCACTGAAATCAAGCTGTAACTTCAAGTTTATGCATCTTTCTATGCTTTCAGGTTGAAACTTGACTGAAAACTCACTTTGAACAAAAGTTATGGCATTTTTGTATCACAGGTCACAAATAGCGTTTTCTCAGCGAGAGAAGGCCAAAATGAACACTTCATGCAGAACTCCTGTATTTTGATGAAAACTCACTGAAATCAAGCTGTAACTTCAAGTTTATGCATCTTTCTATGCTTTCAGGTTGAAACTTGACTGAAAACTCACTTTGAACAAAAGTTATGGCATTTTTGTATCACAGGTCACAAATAGTGTTTTCTCAGCGAGAGAAGGCCAAAATGAACACTTCATGCAGAACTCCTGTATTTTGATGAAAACTGACTGAAATCAAGCTGTAACTTCAAGTTTATGCATCTTTCTATGCTTTCAGGTTGAAACTTGACTGAAAACTCACTTTGAACAAAAGTTATGGCATTTTTGTATCACAGGTCACAAATAGCGTTTTCTCAGCGAGAGAAGGCCAAAATGAACACTTCATGCAGAACTCCTGTATTTTGATGAAAACTCACTGAAATCAAGCTGTAACTTCAAGTTTATGCATCTTTCTATGCTTTCAGGTTGAAACTTGACTGAAAACTCACTTTGAACAAAAGTTATGGCATTTTTGTATCACAGGTCACAAATAGCGTTTTCTCAGCGAGAGAAGGCCAAAATGAACACTTCATGCAGAACTCCTGTATTTGGATGAAAACTTGCTGAAATCAAGCTGTAACTTCAAGTTTATGCATCTTTCTATGCTTTCAGGTTGAAACTTGACTGAAAACTCACTTTGAACAAAAGTTATGGCATTTTTGTATCACAGGTCACAAATAGCGTTTTCTCAGCGAGAGAAGGCCAAAATGAACACTTCATGCAGAACTCCTGTATTTTGATGAAAACTCACTGAAATCAAGCTGTAACCATAAGTTTATGCATCTTTCTATGCTTTCAGGTTGAAACTTGACTGAAAACTCACTTTGAACAAAAATTATGGCATTTTTGTATCACAGGTCACAAATAGTGTTTTCTCAGCGAGAGACGGCCAAAATGAACACTTCATGCAGAACTCCTGTATTTTGATGAAAACTCACTGAAATCAAGCTGTAACTTCAAGTTTATGCATCTTTCTATGCTTTCAGGTTGAAACTTGACTGAAAACTCACTTTGAACAAAAGTTATGGATGTTCTGTGTCGCAGGTCACAAATAGCGTTTTCTCAGCGAGAGAAGGCCAAAATGAACACTTCATGCAGAACTCCTGTATTTTGATGAAAACTGACTGAAATCAAGCTGTAACTTCAAGTTCATGCATCTTTCTATGCTTTCAGGTTGAAACTTGACTGAAAACTCACTTTGAACAAAAGTTATGGCTGTTCTGTGTCGCAGGTCACAAATAGCGTTTTCTCAGCGAGAGAAGGCCAAAATGAACACTTCATGCAGAACTCCTGTATTTTGATGAAAACTCACTGAAATCAAGCTGTAACTTTAAGTTTATGCATCTTTCTATGCTTTCAGGTTGAAACTTGACTGAAAACTCACTTTGAACAAAAGTTATGGCATTTTTGTATCACAGGTCACAAATAGTGTTTTCTCAGCGAGAGAAGGCCAAAATGAACACTTCATGCAGAACTCCTGTATTTTGATGAAAACTCACTGAAATCAAGCTGTAACTTCAAGTTTATGCATCTTTCTATGCTTTCAGGTTGAAACTTGACTGAAAACTCACTTTGAACAAAAGTTATGGCATTTTTGTATCACAGGTCACAAATAGTGTTTTCTCAGCGAGAGAAGGCCAAAATGAACACTTCATGCAGAACTCCTGTATTTTGATGAAAACTCACTGAAATCAAGCTGTAACTTCAAGTTTATGCATCTTTCTATGCTTTCAGGTTGAAACTTGACTGAAAACTCACTTTGAACAAAAGTTATGGCATTTTTGTATCACAGGTCACAAATAGCGTTTTCTCAGCGAGAGAAGGCCAAAATGAACACTTCATGCAGAACGCCTGTATTTTGATTAAAACTCACTGAAATCAAGCTGTAACTTCAAGTTTATGCATCTTTCTATGCTTTCAGGTTGAAACTTGACTGAAAACTCACTTTGAACAAAAGTTATGGCATTTTTGTATCACAGGTCACAAATAGCGTTTTCTCAGCGAGAGAAGGCCAAAATGAACACTTCATGCAGAACTCCTGTATTTTGATGAAAACTCACTGAAATCAAGCTGTAACTTTAAGTTTATGCATCTTTCTATGCTTTCAGGTTGAAACTTGACTGAAAACTCACTTTGAACAAAAGTTATGGCATTTTTGTATCACAGGTCACAAATAGTGTTTTCTCAGCGAGAGAAGGCCAAAATGAACACTTCATGCAGAACTCCTGTATTTTGATGAAAACTCACTGAAATCAAGCTGTAACTTCAAGTTTATGCATCTTTCTATGCTTTCAGGTTGAAACTTGACTGAAAACTCACTTTGAACAAAAGTTATGGCATTTTTGTATCACAGGTCACAAATAGCGTTTTCTCAGCGAGAGAAGGCCAAAATGAACACTTCATGCAGAACTCCTGTATTTTGATGAAAACTCACTGAAATCAAGCTGTAACTTCAAGTTTATGCATCTTTCTATGCTTTCAGGTTGAAACTTGACTGAAAACTCACTTTGAACAAAAGTTATGGCATTTTTGTATCACAGGTCACAAATAGCGTTTTCTCAGCGAGAGAAGGCCAAAATGAACACTTCATGCAGAACTCCTGTATTTGGATGAAAACTTGCTGAAATCAAGCTGTAACTTCAAGTTTATGCATCTTTCTATGCTTTCAGGTTGAAACTTGACTGAAAACTCACTTTGAACAAAAGTTATGGCATTTTTGTATCACAGGTCACAAATAGCGTTTTCTCAGCGAGAGAAGGCCAAAATGAACACTTCATGCAGAACTCCTGTATTTTGATGAAAACTCACTGAAATCAAGCTGTAACCATAAGTTTATGCATCTTTCTATGCTTTCAGGTTGAAACTTGACTGAAAACTCACTTTGAACAAAAGTTATGGCATTTTTGTATCACAGGTCACAAATAGTGTTTTCTCAGCGAGAGACGGCCAAAATGAACACTTCATGCAGAACTCCTGTATTTTGATGAAAACTCACTGAAATCAAGCTGTAACTTCAAGTTTATGCATCTTTCTATGCTTTCAGGTTGAAACTTGACTGAAAACTCACTTTGAACAAAAGTTATGGATGTTCTGTGTCGCAGGTCACAAATAGCGTTTTCTCAGCGAGAGAAGGCCAAAATGAACACTTCATGCAGAACTCCTGTATTTTGATGAAAACTGACTGAAATCAAGCTGTAACTTCAAGTTCATGCATCTTTCTATGCTTTCAGGTTGAAACTTGACTGAAAACTCACTTTGAACAAAAGTTATGGCTGTTCTGTGTCGCAGGTCACAAATAGCGTTTTCTCAGCGAGAGAAGGCCAAAATGAACACTTCATGCAGAACTCCTGTATTTTGATGAAAACTCACTGAAATCAAGCTGTAACTTTAAGTTTATGCATCTTTCTATGCTTTCAGGTTGAAACTTGACTGAAAACTCACTTTGAACAAAAGTTATGGCATTTTTGTATCACAGGTCACAAATAGTGTTTTCTCAGCGAGAGAAGGCCAAAATGAACACTTCATGCAGAACTCCTGTATTTTGATGAAAACTGACTGAAATCAAGTTGTAACTTCAAGTTTATGCATCTTTCTATGCTTTCAGGTTGAAACTTGACTGAAAACTCACTTTGAACAAAAGTTATGGCATTTTTGTATCACAGGTCACAAATAGAGTTTTCTCAGCGAGAGAAGGCCAAAATGAACACTTCATGCAGAACTCCTGTATTTTGATGAAAACTCACTGAAATCAAGCTGTAACTTCAAGTTTATGCATCTTTCTATGCTTTCAGGTTGAAACTTGACTGAAAACTCACTTTGAACAAAAGTTATGGCATTTTTGTTTCACAGGTCACAAATAGTGTTTTCTCAGCGAGAGAAGGCCAAAATGAACACTTCATGCAGAACTCCTGTATTTTGATGAAAACAGACTGAAATCAAGCTGTAACTTCAAGTTTATGCATCTTTCTATGCTTTCAGGTTGAAACTTGACTGAAAACTCACTTTGAACAAAAGTTATGGCATTTTTGTATCACAGGTCACAAATAGTGTTTTCTCAGCGAGAGAAGGCCAAAATGAACACTTCATGCAGAACTCATGTATTTTGATGAAAACTCACTGAAATCAAGCTGTAACTTCAAGTTTATGCATCTTTCTATGCTTTCAGGTTGAAACTTGACTGAAAACTCACTTTGAACAAAAGTTATGGCATTTTTGTATCACAGGTCACAAATAGCGTTTTCTCAGCGAGAGAAGGCCAAAATGAACACTTCATGCAGAACTCATGTATTTTGATGAAAACTCACTGAAATCAAGCTGTAACTTCAAGTTTATGCATCTTTCTATGCTTTCAGGTTGAAACTTGACTGAAAACTCACTTTGAACAAAAGTTATGGCATTTTTGTATCACAGGTCACAAATAGCGTTTTCTCAGCGAGAGAAGGCCAAAATGAACACTTCATGCAGAACTCCTGTATTTTGATGAAAACTCACTGAAATCAAGCTGTAACTTCAAGTTTATGCATCTTTCTATGCTTTCAGGTTGAAACTTGACTGAAAACTCACTTTGAACAAAAGTTATGGCATTTTTGTATCACAGGTCACAAATACTGTTTTCTCAGCGAGAGAAGGCCAAAATGAACACTTCATGCAGAACTCCTGTATTTTGATGAAAACTCACTGAAATCAAGCTGTAACTTCAAGTTTATGCATCTTTCTATGCTTTCAGGTTGAAACTTGACTGAAAACTCACTTTGAACAAAAGTTATGGATGTTCTGTGTCGCAGGTCACAAATAGCGTTTTCTCAGCGAGAGAAGGCCAAAATGAACACTTCATGCAGAACTTCTGTATTTTGATGAAAACTGACTGAAATCAAGCTGTAACTTCAAGTTCATGCATCTTTCTATGCTTTCAGGTTGAAACTTGACTGAAAACTCACTTTGAACAAAAGTTATGGCATTTTTGTATCACAGGTCACAAATAGTGTTTTCTCAGCGAGAGAAGGCCAAAATGAACACTTCATGCAGAACTCCTGTATTTTGATGAAAACTCACTGAAATCAAGCTGTAACTTCAAGTTTATGCATCTTTCTATGCTTTCAGGTTGAAACTTGACTGAAAACTCACTTTGAACAAAAGTTATGGCATTTTTGTATCACAGGTCACAAATAGTGTTTTCTCAGCGAGAGAAGGCCAAAATGAACACTTCATGCAGAACTCCTGTATTTAGATGAAAACTCACTGAAATCAAGTTGTAACTTCAAGTTTATGCATCTTTCTATGCTTTCAGGTTGAAACTTGACTGAAAACTCACTTTGAAAAAAAGTTATGGCTGTTCTGTATCACAGGTCACGAATAGCGTTTTCTCAGCGAGAGAAGGCCAAAATGAACACTTCATGCAGAACTCCTGTATTTTGATGAAAACTCACTGAAATCAAGCTGTAACTTCAAGTTTAAGCATCTTTCTATGCTTTCAGGTTGAAACTTGACTGAAAACTCACTTTGAACAAAAGTTATGGCATTTTTGTATCACAGGTCACAAATAGTGTTTTCTCAGCGAGAGAAGGCCAAAATGAACACTTCATGCAGAACTCCTGTATTTTGATGAAAACTCACTGAAATCAAGCTGTAACTTCAAGTTTATGCATCTTTCTATGCTTTCAGGTTGAAACTTGACTGAAAACTCACTTTGAACAAAAGTTATGGCATTTTTGTATCACAGGTCACAAATAGTGTTTTCTCAGCGAGAGAAGGCCAAAATGAACACTTCATGCAGAACGCCTGTATTTTGATGAAAACTCACTGAAATCAAGCTGTAACTTCAAGTTTATGCATCTTTCTATGCTTTCAGGTTGAAACTTGACTGAAAACTCACTTTGAACAAAAGTTATGGCATTTTTGTATCACAGGTCACAAATAGCGTTTTCTCAGCGAGAGAAGGCCAAAATGAACACTTCATGCAGAACTCCTGTATTTTGATGAAAACTCACTGAAATCAAGCTGTAACTTCAAGTTTATGCATCTTTCTATGCTTTCAGGTTGAAACTTGACTGAAAACTCACTTTGAACAAAAGTTATGGCATTTTTGTATCACAGGTCACAAATAGTGTTTTCTCAGCGAGAGAAGGCCAAAATGAACACTTCATGCAGAACTCCTGTATTTTGATGAAAACTCACTGAAATCAAGCTGTAACTTCAAGTTTATGCATCTTTCTATGCTTTCAGGTTGAAACTTGACTGAAAACTCACTTTGAACAAAAGTTATGGCATTTTTGTATCACAGGTCACAAATAGCGTTTTCTCAGCGAGAGAAGGCCAAAATGAACACTTCATGCAGAACTCCTGTATTTTGATGAAAACTCACTGAAATCAAGCTGTAACTTCAAGTTTATGCATCTTTCTATGCTTTCAGGTTGAAACTTGACTGAAAACTCACTTTGAACAAAAGTTATGGCATTTTTGTATCACAGGTCACAAATAGCGTTTTCTCAGCGAGAGAAGGCCAAAATGAACACTTCATGCAGAACTCCTGTATTTGGATGAAAACTTGCTGAAATCAAGCTGTAACTTCAAGTTTATGCATCTTTCTATGCTTTCAGGTTGAAACTTGACTGAAAACTCACTTTGAACAAAAGTTATGACATTTTTGTATCACAGGTCACAAATAGCGTTTTCTCAGCGAGAGAAGGCCAAAATGAACACTTCATGCAGAACTCCTGTATTTTGATGAAAACTGACTGAAATCAAGTTGTAACTTCAAGTTTATGCATCTTTCTATGCTTTCAGGTTGAAACTTGACTGAAAACTCACTTTGAACAAAAGTTATGGCATTTTTGTATCACAGGTCACAAATAGCGTTTTCTCAGCGAGAGAAGGCCAAAATGAACACTTCATGCAGAACTCCTGTATTTTGATGAAAACTCACTGAAATCAAGCTGTAACTTCAAGTTTATGCATCTTTCTATGCTTTCAGGTTGAAACTTGACTGAAAACTCACTTTGAACAAAAGTTATGGCATTTTTGTATCACAGGTCACAAATAGTGTTTTCTCAGCGAGAGAAGGCCAAAATGAACACTTCACACAGAACTCCTGTATTTTGATGAAAACTCACTGAAATCAAGCTGTAACTTCAAGTTTATGCATCTTTCTATGCTTTCAGGTTGAAACTTGACTGAAAACTCACTTTGAACAAAAGTTATGTCATTTTTGTATCACAGGTCACAAATAGCGTTTTCTCAGCGAGAGAAGGCCAAAATGAACACTTCATGCAGAACTCCTGTATTTTGATGAAAACTCACTGAAATCAAGCTGTAACTTCAAGTTTATGCATCTTTCTATGCTTTCAGGTTGAAACTTGACTGAAAACTCACTTTGAACAAAAGTTATGGCATTTTTGTATCACAGGTCACAAATAGTGTTTTCTCAGCGAGAGAAGGCCAAAATGAACACTTCATGCAGAACTCCTGTATTTTGATGAAAACTCACTGAAATCAAGTTGTAACTTCAAGTTTATGCATCTTTCTATGCTTTCAGGTTGAAACTTGACTGAAAACTCACTTTGAACAAAAGTTATGGCATTTTTGTATCACAGGTCACAAATAGTGTTTTCTCAGCGAGAGAAGGCCAAAATGAACACTTCATGCAGAACTCCTGTATTTTGATGAAAACTCACTGAAATCAAGCTGTAACTTCAAGTTTATGCATCTTTCTATGCTTTCAGGTTAAAACTTGACTGAAAACTCACTTTGAACAAAAGTTATGGCATTTTTGTATCACAGGTCACAAATAGTGCTTTCTCAGCGAGAGAAGGCCAAAATGAACACTTCATGCAGAACTCCTGTATTTTGATGAAAACTCACTGAAATCAAGCTGTAACTTCAAGTTTATGCATCTTTCTATGCTTTCAGGTTGAAACTTGACTGAAAACTCACTTTGAACAAAAGTTATGGCATTTTTGTATCACAGGTCACAAATAGTGCTTTCTCAGCGAGAGAAGGCCAAAATGAACACTTCATGCAGAACTCCTGTATTTTGATGAAAACTCACTGAAATCAAGCTGTAACTTCAAGTTTATGCATCTTTCTATGCTTTCAGGTTGAAACTTGACTGAAAACTCACTTTGAACAAAAGTTATGGCATTTTTGTATCACAGGTCACAAATAGCGTTTTCTCAGCGAGAGAAGGCCAAAATGAACACTTCATGCAGAACTCCTGTATTTTGATGAAAACTCCCTGAAATCAAGCTGTAACTTCAAGTTTATGCATCTTTCTATGCTTTCAGGTTGAAACTTGACTGAAAACTCACTTTGAACAAAAGTTATGGCATTTTTGTATCACAGGTCACAAATAGTGTTTTCTCAGCGAGAGAAGGCCAAAATGAACACTTCATGCAGAACTCCTGTATTTTGATGAAAACTCACTGAAATCAAGCTGTAACTTCAAGTTTATGCATCTTTCTATGCTTTCAGGTTGAAACTTGACTGAAAACTCACTTTGAACAAAAGTTATGGCATTTTTGTATCACAGGTCACAAATAGCGTTTTCTCAGCGAGAGAAGGCCAAAATGAACACTTCATGCAGAACTCCTGTATTTTGATGAAAACTCACTGAAATCAAGCTGTAACTTCAAGTTTATGCATCTTTCTATGCTTTCAGGTTGAAACTTGACTGAAAACTCACTTTGAACAAAAGTTATGGCATTTTTGTATCACAGGTCACAAATAGTGTTTTCTCAGCGAGAGAAGGCCAAAATGAACACTTCACACAGAACTCCTGTATTTTGATGAAAACTCACTGAAATCAAGCTGTAACTTCAAGTTTATGCATCTTTCTATGCTTTCAGGTTGAAACTTGACTGAAAACTCACTTTGAACAAAAGTTATGTCATTTTTGTATCACAGGTCACAAATAGCGTTTTCTCAGCGAGAGAAGGCCAAAATGAACACTTCATGCAGAACTCCTGTATTTTGATGAAAACTCACTGAAATCAAGCTGTAACTTCAAGTTTATGCATCTTTCTATGCTTTCAGGTTGAAACTTGACTGAAAACTCACTTTGAACAAAAGTTATGGCATTTTTGTATCACAGGTCACAAATAGTGTTTTCTCAGCGAGAGAAGGCCAAAATGAACACTTCATGCAGAACTCCTGTATTTTGATGAAAACTCACTGAAATCAAGTTGTAACTTCAAGTTTATGCATCTTTCTATGCTTTCAGGTTGAAACTTGACTGAAAACTCACTTTGAACAAAAGTTATGGCATTTTTGTATCACAGGTCACAAATAGTGTTTTCTCAGCGAGAGAAGGCCAAAATGAACACTTCATGCAGAACTCCTGTATTTTGATGAAAACTCACTGAAATCAAGCTGTAACTTCAAGTTTGTGCATCTTTCTATGCTTTCAGGTTAAAACTTGACTGAAAACTCACTTTGAACAAAAGTTATGGCATTTTTGTATCACAGGTCACAAATAGTGCTTTCTCAGCGAGAGAAGGCCAAAATGAACACTTCATGCAGAACTCCTGTATTTTGATGAAAACTCCCTGAAATCAAGCTGTAACTTCAAGTTTATGCATCTTTCTATGCTTTCAGGTTGAAACTTGACTGAAAACTCACTTTGAACAAAAGTTATGGCATTTTTGTATCACAGGTCACAAATAGTGTTTTCTCAGCGAGAGAAGGCCAAAATGAACACTTCATGCAGAACTCCTGTATTTTGATGAAAACTCCCTGAAATCAAGCTGTAACTTCAAGTTTATGCATCTTTCTATGCTTTCAGGTTGAAACTTGACTGAAAACTCACTTTGAACAAAAGTTATGGCATTTTTGTATCACAGGTCACAAATAGCGTTTTCTCAGCGAGAGAAGGCCAAAATGAACACTTCATGCAGAACTCCTGTATTTGGATGAAAACTTGCTGAAATCAAGCTGTAACTTCAAGTTTATGCATCTTTCTATGCTTTCAGGTTGAAACTTGACTGAAAACTCACTTTGAACAAAAGTTATGGCATTTTTGTATCACAGGTCACAAATAGCGTTTTCTCAGCGAGAGAAGGCCAAAATGAACACTTCATGCAGAACTCCTGTATTTTGATGAAAACTCACTGAAATCAAGCTGTAACTTTAAGTTTATGCATCTTTCTATGCTTTCAGGTTGAAACTTGACTGAAAACTCACTTTGAACAAAAGTTATGGCATTTTTGTATCACAGGTCACAAATAGTGTTTTCTCAGCGAGAGAAGGCCAAAATGAACACTTCATGCAGAACTCCTGTATTTTGATGAAAACTGACTGAAATCAAGTTGTAACTTCAAGTTTATGCATCTTTCTATGCTTTCAGGTTGAAACTTGACTGAAAACTTACTTTGAACAAAAGTTATGGCATTTTTGTATCACAGGTCACAAATAGTGTTTTCTCAGCGAGAGAAGGCCAAAATGAACACTTCATGCAGAACTCCTGTATTTTGATGAAAACTCACTGAAATCAAGCTGTAACTTCAAGTGTATGCATCTTTCTATGCTTTTAGGTTGAAACTTGACTGAAAACTCACTTTGAACAAAAGTTATGGCATTTTTGTTTCACAGGTCACAAATAGTGTTTTCTCAGCGAGAGAAGGCCAAAATGAACACTTCATGCAGAACTCCTGTATTTTGATGAAAACTGACTGAAATCAAGCTGTAACTTCAAGTTTATGCATCTTTCTATGCTTTCAGGTTGAAACTTGACTGAAAACTCACTTTGAACAAAAGTTATGGTATTTTTGTATCACAGGTCACAAATACTGTTTTCTCAGCGAGAGAAGGCAAAAATGAACACTTCATGCAGAACTCCTGTATTTTGATGAAAACTGACTGAAATCAAGCTGTAACTTCAAGTTTATGCATCTTTCTATGCTTTCAGGTTGAAACATGACTGAAAACTCACTTTGAACAAAAGTTATGGCATTTTTGTATCACAGGTCACAAATAGTGTTTTCTCAGCGAGAGAAGGCCAAAATGAACACTTCATGCAGAACTCCTGTATTTTGATGAAAACTCACTGAAATCAAGCTGTAACTTCAAGTTTATGCATCTTTCTATGCTTTCAGGTTGAAACTTGACTGAAAACTCACTTTGAACAAAAGTTATGGCATTTTTGTATCACAGGTCACAAATAGCGTTTTCTCAGCGAGAGAAGGCCAAAATGAACACTTCATGCAGAACTCCTGTATTTTGATGAAAACTCACTGAAATCAAGCTGTAACTTCAAGTTTATGCATCTTTCTATGCTTTCAGGTTGAAACTTGACTGAAAACTCACTTTGAACAAAAGTTATGGCATTTTTGTATCACAGGTCACAAATAGCATTTTCTCAGCGAGAGAAGGCCAAAATGAACACTTCATGCAGAACTCCTGTATTTTGATGAAAACTCACTGAAATCAAGCTGTAACTTCAAGTTTATGCATCTTTCTATGCTTTCAGGTTGAAACTTGACTGAAAACTCACTTTGAACAAAAGTTATGGCATTTTTGTATCACAGGTCACAAATAGTGTTTTCTCAGCGAGAGAAGGCCAAAATGAACACTTCATGCAGAACTCCTGTATTTTGATGAAAACTCACTGAAATCAAGCTGTAACTTCAAGTTTATGCATCTTTCTATGCTTTCAGGTTGAAACCTGACTGAAAACTCACTTTGAACAGAAGTTATGGCTGTTCTGTGTCGCAGGTCACAAATAGCGTTTTCTCAGCGAGAGAAGGCCAAAATGAACACTTCATGCAGAACTCCTGTATTTTGATGAAAACTCACTGAAATCAAGCTGTAACTTCAAGTTTATGCATCTTTCTATGCTTTTAGGTTGAAACTTGACTGAAAACTCACTTTGAACAAAAGTTATGGTATTTTTGTATCACAGGTCACAAATAGTGTTTTCTCAGCGAGAGAAGGCCAAAATGAACACTTCATGCAGAACTCCTGTATTTTGATGAAAACTCACTGAAATCAAGCTGTAACTTCAAGTTTATGCATCTTTCTATGCTTTCAGGTTGAAACTTGACTGAAAACTCACTTTGAACAAAAGTTATGGTATTTTTGTATCACAGGTCACAAATAGTGTTTTCTCAGCGAGAGAAGGCCAAAATGAACACTTCATGCAGAACTCCTGTATTTTGATGAAAACTCACTGAAATCAAGCTGTAACTTCAAGTTTATGCATCTTTCTATGCTTTCAGGTTGAAACTTGACTGAAAACTCACTTTGAACAAAAGTTATGGCATTTTTGTATCACAGGTCACAAATAGCGTTTTCTCAGCGAGAGAAGGCCAAAATGAACACTTCATGCAGAACTCCTGTATTTTGATGAAAACTCACTGAAATCAAGCTGTAACTTCAAGTTTATGCATCTTTCTATGCTTTCAGGTTGAAACTTGACTGAAAACTCACTTTGAACAAAAGTTATGGCATTTTTGTATCACAGGTCACAAATAGTGTTTTCTCAGCGAGAGAAGGCCAAAATGAACACTTCACACAGAACTCCTGTATTTTGATGAAAACTCACTGAAATCAAGCTGTAACTTCAAGTTTATGCATCTTTCTATGCTTTCAGGTTGAAACTTGACTGAAAACTCACTTTGAACAAAAGTTATGGCATTTTTGTTTCACAGGTCACAAATAGCGTTTTCTCAGCGAGAGAAGGCCAAAATGAACACTTCATGCAGAACTCCTGTATTTTGATGAAAACTCACTGAAATCAAGCTGTAACTTCAAGTTTATGCATCTTTCTATGCTTTCAGGTTGAAACTTGACTGAAAACTCACTTTGAACAAAAGTTATGGTATTTTTGTATCACAGGTCACAAATAGCGTTTTCTCAGCGAGAGAAGGCCAAAATGAACACTTCATGCAGAACTCCTGTATTTTGATGAAAACTCACTGAAATCAAGCTGTAACTTCAAGTTTATGCATCTTTCTATGCTTTCAGGTTGAAACATGACTGAAAACTCACTTTGAACAAAAGTTATGGCATTTTTGTATCACAGGTCACAAATAGTGTTTTCTCAGCGAAAGGCCAAAATGAACACTTAATGCAGAACTCCTGTATTTTGATGAAAACTCACTGAAATCAAGCTGTAACTTCAAGTTTATGCATCTTTCTATGCTTTCAGGTTGAAACTTGACTGAAAACTCACTTTGAACAAAAGTTATGGCATTTTTGTATCACAGGTCACAAATAGCGTTTTCTCAGCGAGAGAAGGCCAAAATGAACACTTCATGCAGAACTCCTGTATTTTGATGAAAACTCACTGAAATCAAGCTGTAACTTCAAGTTTATGCATCTTTCTATGCTTTCAGGTTGAAACTTGACTGAAAACTCACTTTGAACAAAAGTTATGGCATTTTTGTATCACAGGTCACAAATAGCGTTTTCTCAGCGAGAGAAGGCCAAAATGAACACTTCATGCAGAACTCCTGTATTTTGATGAAAACTCACTGAAATCAAGCTGTAACTTCAAGTTTATGCATCTTTCTATGCTTTCAGGTTGAAACTTGACTGAAAACTCACTTTGAACAAAAGTTATGGCATTTTTGTATCACAGGTCACAAATAGCGTTTTCTCAGCGAGAGAAGGCCAAAATGAACACTTCATGCAGAACTCCTGTATTTTGATGAAAACTCACTGAAATCAAGCTGTAACTTCAAGTTTATGCATCTTTCTATGCTTTCAGGTTGAAACTTGACTGAAAACTCACTTTGAACAAAAGTTATGGCATTTTTGTATCACAGGTCACAAATAGTGTTTTCTCAGCGAGAGAAGGCCAAAATGAACACTTCATGCAGAACTCCTGTATTTTGATGAAAACTCACTGAAATCAAGCTGTAACTTCAAGTTTATGCATCTTTCTATGCTTTCAGGTTGAAACATGACTGAAAACTCACTTTGAACAAAAGTTATGGCATTTTTGTATCACAGGTCACAAATAGCGTTTTCTCAGCGAGAGAAGGCCAAAATGAACACTTCATGCAGAACTCCTGTATTTTGATGAAAACTCACTGAAATCAAGCTGTAACTTCAAGTTTATGCATCTTTCTATGCTTTCAGGTTGAAACTTGACTGAAAACTCACTTTGAACAAAAGTTATGGCATTTTTGTATCACAGGTCACAAATAGCGTTTTCTCAGCGAGAGAAGGCCAAAATGAACACTTCATGCAGAACTCCTGTATTTGGATGAAAACTTGCTGAAATCAAGCTGTAACTTCAAGTTTATGCATCTTTCTATGCTTTCAGGTTGAAACTTGACTGAAAACTCACTTTGAACAAAAGTTATGGCATTTTTGTATCACAGGTCACAAATAGCGTTTTCTCAGCGAGAGAAGGCCAAAATGAACACTTCATGCAGAACTCCTGTATTTTGATGAAAACTCACTGAAATCAAGCTGTAACTTTAAGTTTATGCATCTTTCTATGCTTTCAGGTTGAAACTTGACTGAAAACTCACTTTGAACAAAAGTTATGGCATTTTTGTATCACAGGTCACAAATAGTGTTTTCACAGCGAGAGAAGGCCAAAATGAACACTTCATGCAGAACTCCTGTATTTTGATGAAAACTGACTGAAATCAAGTTGTAACTTCAAGTTTATGCATCTTTCTATGCTTTCAGGTTGAAACTTGACTGAAAACTCACTTTGAACAAAAGTTATGGCATTTTTGTATCACAGGTCACAAATAGTGTTTTCTCAGCGAGAGAAGGCCAAAATGAACACTTCATGCAGAACTCCTGTATTTTGATGAAAACTGACTGAAATCAAGCTGTAACTTCAAGTTTATGCATCTTTCTATGCTTTCAGGTTGAAACATGACTGAAAACTCACTTTGAACAAAAGTTATGGCATTTTTGTATCACAGGTCACAAATAGTGTTTTCTCAGCGAGAGAAGGCCAAAATGAACACTTCATGCAGAACTCCTGTATTTTGATGAAAACTCACTGAAATCAAGCTGTAACTTCAAGTTTATGCATCTTTCTATGCTTTCAGGTTGAAACTTGACTGAAAACTCACTTTGAACAAAAGTTATGGCATTTTTGTATCACAGGTCACAAATAGCGTTTTCTCAGCGAGAGAAGGCAAAAATGAACACTTCATGCAGAACTCCTGTATTTTGATGAAAACTCACTGAAATCAAGCTGTAACTTCAAGTTTATGCATCTTTCTATGCTTTCATGTTGAAACTTGACTGAAAACTCACTTTGAAAAAAAGTTATGGCATTTTTGTATCACAGGTCACAAATAGCGTTTTCTCAGCGAGAGAAGGCCAAAATGAACACTTCATGCAGAACTCCTGTATTTTGATGAAAACTGACTGAAATCAAGCTGTAACTTCAAGTTTATGCATCTTTCTATGCTTTCAGGTTGAAACTTGACTGAAAACTCACTTTGAACAAAAGTTATGGCATTTTTGTATCACAGGTCACAAATAGTGTTTTCTCAGCGAGAGAAGGCCAAAATGAACACTTCATGCAGAACTCCTGTATTTTGATGAAAACTCACTGAAATCAAGTTGTAACTTCAAGTTTATGCATCTTTCTATGCTTTCAGGTTGAAACTTGACTGAAAACTCACTTTGAACAAAAGTTATGGCATTTTTGTATCACAGGTCACAAATAGTGTTTTCTCAGCGAGAGAAGGCCAAAATGAACACTTCATGCAGAACTCCTGTATTTTGATGAAAACTCACTGAAATCAAGCTGTAACTTCAAGTTTATGCATCTTTCTATGCTTTCAGGTTAAAACTTGACTGAAAACTCACTTTGAACAAAAGTTATGGCATTTTTGTTTCAAAGGTCACAAATAGTGTTTTCTCAGCGAGAGAAGGCCAAAATAAACACTTCATGCAGAACTCCTGTATTTTGATGAAAACTGACTGAAATCAAGCTGTAACTTCAAGTTTATGCATCTTTCTATGCTTTCAGGTTGAAACATGACTGAAAACTCACTTTGAACAAAAGTTATGGCATTTTTGTATCACAGGTCACAAATAGTGTTTTCTCAGCGAGAGAAGGCCAAAATGAACACTTCATGCAGAACTCCTGTATTTTGATGAAAACTCACTGAAATCAAGCTGTAACTTTAAGTTTATGCATCTTTCTATGCTTTCAGGTTGAAACTTGACTGAAAACTCACTTTGAACAAAAGTTATGGCATTTTTGTATCACAGGTCACAAATAGTGTTTTCTCAGCGAGAGAAGGCCAAAATGAACACTTCATGCAGAACTCCTGTATTTTGATGAAAACTCACTGAAATCAAGCTGTAACTTCAAGTTTATGCATCTTTCTATGCTTTCAGGTTAAAACTTGACTGAAAACTCACTTTGAACAAAAGTTATGGCATTTTTGTTTCACAGGTCACAAATAGTGTTTTCTCAGCGAGAGAAGGCCAAAATAAACACTTCATGCAGAACTCCTGTATTTTGATGAAAACTGACTGAAATCAAGCTGTAACTTCAAGTTTATGCATCTTTCTATGCTTTCAGGTTGAAACATGACTGAAAACTCACTTTGAACAAAAGTTATGGCATTTTTGTATCACAGGTCACAAATAGTGTTTTCTCAGCGAGAGAAGGCCAAAATGAACACTTCATGCAGAACTCCTGTATTTTGATGAAAACTCACTGAAATCAAGCTGTAACTTCAAGTTTATGCATCTTTCTATGCTTTCAGGTTGAAACTTGACTGAAAACTCACTTTGAACAAAAGTTATGGCATTTTTGTATCACAGGTCACAAATAGCGTTTTCTCAGCGAGAGAAGGCAAAAATGAACACTTCATGCAGAACTCCTGTATTTTGATGAAAACTCACTGAAATCAAGCTGTAACTTCAAGTTTATGCATCTTTCTATGCTTTCAGGTTGAAACTTGACTGAAAACTCACTTTGAACAAAAGTTATGGCATTTTTGTTTCACAGGTCACAAATAGTGTTTTCTCAGCGAGAGAAGGCCAAAATGAACACTTCATGCAGAACTCCTGTATTTTGATGAAAACTGACTGAAATCAAGCTGTAACTTCAAGTTTATGCATCTTTCTATGCTTTCAGGTTGAAACTTGACTGAAAACTCACTTTGAACAAAAGTTATGGTATTCTTGTTTCACAGGTCACAAATAGTGTTTTCTCAGCGACAGAAGGCAAAAATGAACACTTCATGCAGAACTCCTGTATTTTGATGAAAACTGACTGAAATCAAGCTGTAACTTCAAGTTTATGCATCTTTCTATGCTTTCAGGTTGAAACATGACTGAAAACTCACTTTGAACAAAAGTTATGGCATTTTTGTATCACAGGTCACAAATAGTGTTTTCTCAGCGAGAGAAGGCCAAAATGAACACTTCATGCAGAACTCCTGTATTTTGATGAAAACTCACTGAAATCAAGCTGTAACTTCAAGTTTATGCATCTTTCTATGCTTTCAGGTTGAAACTTGACTGAAAACTCACTTTGAACAAAAGTTATGGCATTTTTGTATCACAGGTCACAAATACTGTTTTCTCAGCGAGAGAAGGCCAAAATGAACACTTCATGCAGAACTCCTGTATTTTGATGAAAACTGACTGAAATCAAGCTGTAACTTCAAGTTTATGCATCTTTCTATGCTTTCAGGTTGAAACTTGACTGAAAACTCACTTTGAACAAAAGTTATGGCATTTTTGTATCACAGGTCACAAATAGCGTTTTCTCAGCGAGAGAAGGCCAAAATGAACACTTCATGCAGAACTCCTGTATTTTGATGAAAACTCACTGAAATCAAGCTGTAACTTCAAGTTTATGCATCTTTCTATGCTTTCAGGTTGAAACTTGACTGAAAACTCACTTTGAACAAAAGTTATGGCATTTTTGTATCACAGGTCACAAATAGTGTTTTCTCAGCGAGAGAAGGCCAAAATGAACACTTCATGCAGAACTCCTGTATTTTGATGAAAACTCACTGAAATCAAGCTGTAACTTCAAGTTTATGCATCTTTCTATGCTTTCAGGTTGAAACTTGACTGAAAACTCACTTTGAACAGAAGTTATGGCTGTTCTGTGTCGCAGGTCACAAATAGCGTTTTCTCAGCGAGAGAAGGCCAAAATGAACACTTCATGCAGAACTCCTGTATTTTGATGAAAACTCACTGAAATCAAGCTGTAACTTCAAGTTTATGCATCTTTCTATGCTTTTAGGTTGAAACTTGACTGAAAACTCACTTTGAACAAAAGTTATGGCATTTTTGTTTCACAGGTCACAAATAGTGTTTTCTCAGCGAGAGAAGGCCAAAATGAACACTTCATGCAGAACTCCTGTATTTTGATGAAAACTGACTGAAATCAAGCTGTAACTTCAAGTTTATGCATCTTTCTATGCTTTCAGGTTGAAACTTGACTGAAAACTCACTTTGAACAAAAGTTATGGTATTTTTGTATCACAGGTCACAAATACTGTTTTCTCAGCGAGAGAAGGCCAAAATGAACACTTCATGCAGAACTCCTGTATTTTGATGAAAACTCACTGAAATCAAGCTGTAACTTCAAGTTTATGCATCTTTCTATGCTTTCAGGTTGAAACTTGACTGAAAACTCACTTTGAACAAAAGTTATGGCATTTTTGTATCACAGGTCACAAATAGCGTTTTCTCAGCGAGAGAAGGCCAAAATGAACACTTCATGCAGAACTCCTGTATTTTGATGAAAACTCACTGAAATCAAGCTGTAACTTCAAGTTTATGCATCTTTCTATGCTTTCAGGTTGAAACTTGACTGAAAACTCACTTTGAACAAAAGTTATGGCATTTTTGTATCACAGGTCACAAATAGTGTTTTCTCAGCGAGAGAAGGCCAAAATGAACACTTCACACAGAACTCCTGTATTTTGATGAAAACTCACTGAAATCAAGCTGTAACTTCAAGTTTATGCATCTTTCTATGCTTTCAGGTTGAAACTTGACTGAAAACTAACTTTGAACAAAAGTTATGGCATTTTTGTTTCACAGGTCACAAATAGCGTTTTCTCAGCGAGAGAAGGCCAAAATGAACACTTCATGCAGAACTCCTGTATTTTGATGAAAACTCACTGAAATCAAGCTGTAACTTCAAGTTTATGCATCTTTCTATGCTTTCAGGTTGAAACTTGACTGAAAACTCACTTTGAACAAAAGTTATGGTATTTTTGTATCACAGGTCACAAATACTGTTTTCTCAGCGAGAGAAGGCCAAAATGAACACTTCATGCAGAACTCCTGTATTTTGATGAAAACTGACTGAAATCAAGCTGTAACTTCAAGTTTATGCATCTTTCTATGCTTTCAGGTTGAAACATGACTGAAAACTCACTTTGAACAAAAGTTATGGCATTTTTGTATCACAGGTCACAAATAGTGTTTTCTCAGCGAGAGAAGGCCAAAATGAACACTTCATGCAGAACTCCTGTATTTTGATGAAAACTGACTGAAATCAAGCTGTAACTTCAAGTTTATGCATCTTTCTATGCTTTCAGGTTGAAACTTGACTGAAAACTCACTTTGAACAAAAGTTATGGCATTTTTGTATCACAGGTCACAAATAGCGTTTTCTCAGCGAGAGAAGGCAAAAATGAACACTTCATGCAGAACTCCTGTATTTTGATGAAAACTCACTGAAATCAAGCTGTAACTTCAAGTTTATGCATCTTTCTATGCTTTCATGTTGAAACTTGACTGAAAACTCACTTTGAAAAAAAGTTATGGCATTTTTGTATCACAGGTCACAAATAGCGTTTTCTCAGCGAGAGAAGGCCAAAATGAACACTTCATGCAGAACTCCTGTATTTTGATGAAAACTCACTGAAATCAAGCTGTAACTTCAAGTTTATGCATCTTTCTATGCTTTCAGGTTGAAACTTGACTGAAAACTCACTTTGAACAAAAGTTATGGCATTTTTGTTTCACAGGTCACAAATAGTGTTTTCTCAGCGAGAGAAGGCCAAAATGAACACTTCATGCAGAACTCCTGTATTTTGATGAAAACTCACTGAAATCAAGTTGTAACTTCAAGTTTATGCATCTTTCTATGCTTTCAGGTTGAAACTTGACTGAAAACTCACTTTGAACAAAAGTTATGGCATTTTTGTATCACAGGTCACAAATAGTGTTTTCTCAGCGAGAGAAGGCCAAAATGAACACTTCATGCAGAACTCCTGTATTTTGATGAAAACTCACTGAAATCAAGCTGTAACTTCAAGTTTATGCATCTTTCTATGCTTTCAGGTTAAAACTTGACTGAAAACTCACTTTGAACAAAAGTTATGGCATTTTTGTTTCACAGGTCACAAATAGTGTTTTCTCAGCGAGAGAAGGCCAAAATAAACACTTCATGCAGAACTCCTGTATTTTGATGAAAACTGACTGAAATCAAGCTGTAACTTCAAGTTTATGCATCTTTCTATGCTTTCAGGTTGAAACATGACTGAAAACTCACTTTGAATAAAAGTTATGGCATTTTTGTATCACAGGTCACAAATAGTGTTTTCTCAGCGAGAGAAGGCCAAAATGAACACTTCATGCAGAACTCCTGTATTTTGATGAAAACTCACTGAAATCAAGCTGTAACTTTAAGTTTATGCATCTTTCTATGCTTTCAGGTTGAAACTTGACTGAAAACTCACTTTGAACAAAAGTTATGGCATTTTTGTATCACAGGTCACAAATAGTGTTTTCTCAGCGAGAGAAGGCCAAAATGAACACTTCATGCAGAACTCCTGTATTTTGATGAAAACTCACTGAAATCAAGCTGTAACTTCAAGTTTATGCATCTTTCTATGCTTTTAGGTTGAAACTTGACTGAAAACTCACTTTGAACAAAAGTTATGGCATTTTTGTTTCACAGGTCACAAATAGTGTTTTCTCAGCGAGAGAAGGCCAAAATGAACACTTCATGCAGAACTCCTGTATTTTGATGAAAACTGACTGAAATCAAGCTGTAACTTCAAGTTTATGCATCTTTCTATGCTTACAGGTTGAAACTTGACTGAAAACTCACTTTGAACAAAAGTTATGGTATTTTTGTATCACAGGTCACAAATACTGTTTTCTCAGCGAGAGAAGGCCAAAATGAACACTTCATGCAGAACTCCTGTATTTTGATGAAAACTCACTGAAATCAAGCTGTAACTTCAAGTTTATGCATCTTTCTATGCTTTCAGGTTGAAACTTGACTGAAAACTCACTTTGAACAAAAGTTATGGCATTTTTGTATCACAGGTCACAAATAGCGTTTTCTCAGCGAGAGAAGGCCAAAATGAACACTTCATGCAGAACTCCTGTATTTTGATGAAAACTCACTGAAATCAAGCTGTAACTTCAAGTTTATGCATCTTTCTATGCTTTCAGGTTGAAACTTGACTGAAAACTCACTTTGAACAAAAGTTATGGCATTTTTGTATCACAGGTTACAAATAGTGTTTTCTCAGCGAGAGAAGGCCAAAATGAACACTTCACACAGAACTCCTGTATTTTGATGAAAACTCACTGAAATCAAGCTGTAACTTCAAGTTTATGCATCTTTCTATGCTTTCAGGTTGAAACTTGACTGAAAACTCACTTTGAACAAAAGTTATGGCATTTTTGTTTCACAGGTCACAAATAGCGTTTTCTCAGCGAGAGAAGGCCAAAATGAACACTTCATGCAGAACTCCTGTATTTTGATGAAAACTCACTGAAATCAAGCTGTAACTTCAAGTTTATGCATCTTTCTATGCTTTCAGGTTGAAACTTGACTGAAAACTCACTTTGAACAAAAGTTATGGTATTTTTGTATCACAGGTCACAAATACTGTTTTCTCAGCGAGAGAAGGCCAAAATGAACACTTCATGCAGAACTCCTGTATTTTGATGAAAACTGACTGAAATCAAGCTGTAACTTCAAGTTTATGCATCTTTCTATGCTTTCAGGTTGAAACATGACTGAAAACTCACTTTGCACAAAAGTTATGGCATTTTTGTATCAGAGGTCACAAATAGTGTTTTCTCAGCGAGAGAAGGCCAAAATGAACACTTCATGCAGAACTCCTGTATTTTGATGAAAACTGACTGAAATCAAGCTGTAACTTCAAGTTTATGCATCTTTCTATGCTTTCAGGTTGAAACTTGACTGAAAACTCACTTTGAACAAAAGTTATGGCATTTTTGTATCACAGGTCACAAATAGCGTTTTCTCAGCGAGAGAAGGCCAAAATGAACACTTCATGCAGAACTCCTGTATTTTGATGAAAACTCACTGAAATCAAGCTGTAACTTCAAGTTTATGCATCTTTCTATGCTTTCAGGTTGAAACTTGACTGAAAACTCACTTTGAAAAGAAGTTATGGCTGTTCTGTGTCGCAGGTCACAAATAGCGTTTTCTCAGCGAGAGAAGGCCAAAATGAACACTTCATGCAGAACTCCTGTATTTTGATGAAAACTCACTGAAATCAAGCTGTAACTTCAAGTTTATGCATCTTTCTATGCTTTTAGGTTGAAACTTGACTGAAAACTCACTTTGAACAAAAGTTATGGCATTTTTGTTTCACAGGTCACAAATACTGTTTTCTCAGCGAGAGAAGGCCAAAATGAACACTTCATGCAGAACTCCTGTATTTTGATGAAAACTGACTGAAATCAAGCTGTAACTTCAAGTTTATGCATCTTTCTATGCTTTCAGGTTGAAACTTGACTGAAAACTCACTTTGAACAAAAGTTATGGTATTTTTGTATCACAGGTCACAAATAGTGTTTTCTCAGCGAGAGAAGGCCAAAATGAACACTTCATGCAGAACTCCTGTATTTTGATGAAAACTCACTGAAATCAAGCTGTAACTTCAAGTTTATGCATCTTTCTATGCTTTCAGATTGAAACTTGACTGAAAACTCACTTTGAACAAAAGTTATGGCATTTTTGTATCACAGGTCACAAATAGCGTTTTCTCAGCGAGAGAAGGCCAAAATGAACACTTCATGCAGAACTCCTGTATTTTGATGAAAACTCACTGAAATCAAGTTGTAACTTCAAGTTTATGCATCTTTCTATGCTTTCAGGTTGAAACTTGACTGAAACCTCACTTTGAACAAAAGTTATGGCTGTTCTGTGTCGCAGGTCACAAATAGCGTTTTCTCAGCGAGAGAAGGCCAAAATGAACACTTCATGCAGAACTCCTGTATTTTGATGAAAACTCACTGAAATCAAGCTGTAACTTCAAGTTTATGCATCTTTCTATGCTTTCAGGTTGAAACTTGACTGAAAACTCACTTTGAACAAAAGTTATGGCATTTTTGTTTCACAGGTCACAAATAGTGTTTTCTCAGCGAGAGAAGGCCAAAATGAACACTTCATGCAGAACTCCTGTATTTTGATGAAAACTCACTGAAATCAAGCTGTAACTTCAAGTTTATGCATCTTTCTATGCTTTCAGGTTGAAACTTGACTGAAAACTCACTTTGAACAAAAGTTATGGCATTTTTGTATCACAGGTCACAAATAGCGTTTTCTCAGCGAGAGAAGGCCAAAATGAACACTTCATGCAGAACTCCTGTATTTTGATGAAAACTCACTGAAATCAAGCTGTAACTTCAAGTTTATGCATCTTTCTATGCTTTCAGGTTGAAACTTGACTGAAAACTCACTTTGAACAAAAGTTATGGCATTTTTGTATCACAGGTCACAAATAGCGTTTTCTAAGCGAGAGAAGGCCAAAATGAACACTTCATGCAGAACTCCTGTATTTTGATGAAAACTCACTGAAATCAAGCTGTAACTTTAAGTTTATGCATCTTTCTATGCTTTCAGGTTGAAACTTGACTGAAAACTCACTTTGAACAAAAGTTATGGCATTTTTGTATCACAGGTCACAAATAGCGTTTTCTCAGCGAGAGAAGGACAAAATGAACACTTCATGCAGAACTCCTGTATTTTGATGAAAACTCACTGAAATCAAGCTGTAACTTCAAGTTTATGCATCTTTCTATGCTTTCAGGTTGAAACTTGACTGAAAACTCACTTTGAACAAAAGTTATGGCATTTTTGTATCACAGGTCACAAATAGTGTTTTCTCAGCGAGAGAAGGCCAAAATGAACACTTCATGCAGAACTCCTGTATTTTGATGAAAACTCACTGAAATCAAGCTGTAACTTCAAGTTTATGCATCTTTCTATGCTTTCAGGTTGAAACTTGACTGAAAACTCACTTTGAACAAAAGTTATGGCATTTTTGTTTCACAGGTCACAAATAGCGTTTTCTCAGCGAGAGAAGGCCAAAATGAACACTTCATGCAGAACTCCTGTATTTTGATGAAAACTCACTGAAATCAAGCTGTAACTTCAAGTTTATGCATCTTTCTATGCTTTCAGGTTGAAACTTGACTGAAAACTCACTTTGAACAAAAGTTATGGCATTTTTGTTTCACAGGTCACAAATAGTGTTTTCTCAGCGAGAGAAGGCCAAAATGAACACTTCATGCAGAACTCCTGTATTTTGATGAAAACTCACTGAAATCAAGCTGTAACTTCAAGTTTATGCATCTTTCTATGCTTTCAGGTTGAAACTTGACTGAAAACTCACTTTGAACCAAAGTTATGGCATTTTTGTATCACAGGTCACAAATAGCGTTTTCTCAGCGAGAGAAGGCCAAAATGAACACTTCATGCAGAACTCCTGTATTTTGATGAAAACTCGCTGAAATCAAGCTGTAACTTCAAGTTTATGCATCTTTCTATGCTTTCAGGTTGAAACTTGACTGAAAACTCACTTTGAACAAAAGTTATGGCATTTTTGTATCACAGGTCACAAATAGCGTTTTCTCAGCGAGAGAAGGCCAAAATGAACACTTCATGCAGAACTCCTGTATTTTGATGAAAACTCACTGAAATCAAGCTGTAACTTCAAGTTTATGCATCTTTCTATGCTTTCAGGTTGAAACTTGACTGAAAACTCACTTTGAACAAAAGTTATGGCATTTTTGTATCACAGGTCACAAATAGCGTTTTCTCAGCGAGAGAAGGCCAAAATGAACACTTCATGCAGAACTCCTGTATTTTGATGAAAACTCACTGAAATCAAGTTGTAACTTCAAGTTTATGCATCTTTCTATGCTTTCAGGTTGAAACTTGACTGAAACCTCACTTTGAACAAAAGTTATGGCTGTTCTGTGTCGCAGGTCACAAATAGCGTTTTCTCAGCGAGAGAAGGCCAAAATGAACACTTCATGCAGAACTCCTGTATTTTGATGAAAACTCACTGAAATCAAGCTGTAACTTCAAGTTTATGCATCTTTCTATGCTTTCAGGTTGAAACTTGACTGAAAACTCACTTTGAACAAAAGTTATGGCATTTTTGTTTCACAGGTCACAAATAGTGTTTTCTCAGCGAGAGAAGGCCAAAATGAACACTTCATGCAGAACTCCTGTATTTTGATGAAAACTCACTGAAATCAAGCTGTAACTTCAAGTTTATGCATCTTTCTATGCTTTCAGGTTGAAACTTGACAGAAAACTCACTTTGAACAAAAGTTATGGCATTTTTGTATCACAGGTCACAAATAGTGTTTTCTCAGCGAGAGAAGGCCAAAATGAACACTTCACACAGAACTCCTGTATTTTGATGAAAACTCACTGAAATCAAGCTGTAACTTCAAGTTTATGCATCTTTCTATGCTTTCAGGTTGAAACTTGACTGAAAACTCACTTTGAACAAAAGTTATGGCATTTTTGTATCACAGGTCACAAATAGCGTTTTCTCAGCGAGAGAAGGCCAAAATGAACACTTCATGCAGAACTCCTGTATTTTGATGAAAACTCACTGAAATCAAGCTGTAACTTCAAGTTTATGCATCTTTCTATGCTTTCAGGTTGAAACTTGACTGAAAACTCACTTTGAACAAAAGTTATGGCATTTTTGTATCACAGGTCACAAATAGCGTTTTCTAAGCGAGAGAAGGCCAAAATGAACACTTCATGCAGAACTCCTGTATTTTGATGAAAACTCACTGAAATCAAGCTGTAACTTTAAGTTTATGCATCTTTCTATGCTTTCAGGTTGAAACTTGACTGAAAACTCACTTTGAACAAAAGTTATGGCATTTTTGTATCACAGGTCACAAATAGCGTTTTCTCAGCGAGAGAAGGACAAAATGAACACTTCATGCAGAACTCCTGTATTTTGATGAAAACTCACTGAAATCAAGCTGTAACTTCAAGTTTATGCATCTTTCTATGCTTTCAGGTTGAAACTTGACTGAAAACTCACTTTGAACAAAAGTTATGGCATTTTTGTATCACAGGTCACAAATAGTGTTTTCTCAGCGAGAGAAGGCCAAAATGAACACTTCATGCAGAACTCCTGTATTTTGATGAAAACTCACTGAAATCAAGCTGTAACTTCAAGTTTATGCATCTTTCTATGCTT